>NW_025423288.1:250020-417520 GCF_020497125.1 Mauremys mutica
GGGCTAAGAGAGTTGACTTGGCTCTTGTCCGCAATTTGGATTTACCGGATGATGATCCTCGGCGCGTGGCCACTGCTGATATGTTTTTGGGAGCCGGTCGCTTTGTTGACCCGCATTTGCAAGTTCGCCTTGAACCCCGGATCCTGCAGCAATCACAGGAACTAGCTTTGGCTGCCTTTAAAGCGGTGCCCCAGATGGGAAAGCCGACCCCTCCCTATGCTAAAATTACACAAGGCCCATCGGAACCGTATTCCACCTTTTTGGATCGCCTTCGAGA
The DNA here is from genome assembly GCF_020497125.1 of Mauremys mutica. Classification (NCBI taxonomy): domain Eukaryota; kingdom Metazoa; phylum Chordata; order Testudines; family Geoemydidae; genus Mauremys; species Mauremys mutica. The sequence continues at coordinate 250,298 of NW_025423288.1, forward strand.
GGCTATTGATAGATCTCCTAATCTGACGCCAGAGGCCAGAACTGCAGTTGGACTTGATCTTGCAACCCAGAATGCAAATCCCACTTGCCGCCGTATATTAGCCACCTTGCCCAAGACTGCGACCCTGATGGAAATGATCGAGGCATGTGGTAGGGCCGCTATGCTTGAGGAGATGGATAAGGCGGCAATTCATGCTAAGGCACAGGCCTCTGCACTGGCCGTGGCGTTACAACCCCTGCTCGGGGGACAGCGGGGGGCTAGAAGACCGACCCGGCCAGCCGGCCCCTGTTTTGGTTGTGGAAAACCCGGGCATTTCCGGCGGAACTGCCCTATGCAAAATGGGCAGCGGGCCTCTGATGTGTCACCTGAAGCTGCAACTGGCGCTTGCACACGATGTGATAAGTTTGGACATCGCGCCGCCGACTGTTGGGCGCGTTACACGAAGGATGGAACACCACTGCCGGGAAACGGATCACGGAGCGCCCCTCGGAGGAGCGCGACGACACAAGTGCCTCCACCCGCCAACCCGGCTGCCTGGAACACCTCACCGGAGCAACCCGTAGCAGTGCCGGAGTGGACTTGGCCACAGCGACAGATGTAGTTTTAGAGACTGATGAGGTTCAAGTTCTTCCTTCCAACATCGATGGTCCATTAGGATTTGGACTGAGTGCCCTTTTGATTGGCCGTTCGTCAACATCGAAACAAGGTATTTTTGTTTTGCCTGGCCTTATTGATGCCGACTATACGGGGAATATTGGGATAATGGTACGTGCCCTCTGTCCCCCTGTGACTATAACTGCTGGTACACGTCTTGCTCAGTTAATACCTTTCAAGGGATGTGTGCCCCGATCGACCCCAATTGACCGCGGGTCTCGAGGGTTTGGATCCACTGGCCCTCCCCAAACTGCCTTTGCTATGGACAAGCCCACCCGAACTGCTCGGCTTCAGGGATCCGATGGGCGGCAAATCACTCAGGAAGCTTTTATTGGGGATGCAATGCAGAGTGGGGTAACTGAGGCACCTGGGACGACAGAGGTAGAAGATACTGTGTTTACCTTGGAATCAGAGCACACTGAAGCGGTTGCAGCTGAGGCCCCCATGCAGAATGATGTAGGAGATGCGCCATCTAACCTAGTATCAGAATGCCCAGGGGCAGTTGTAAATGGGGCCCCTCTACAGAGCGACATGTGTCCTCAAGAACTGCCTGTGTGTGGAAAGGGAGACGAAGAGGAGCAAGGGAATTTAGCTGTGCAGCTGGCAGATACTGGCTCACCCATTTTTAGTATTGAAAGCTCTGGGGCTCAAAAAACATTTGTGCCTGTTACAGCTGCAGCAATTGAAGAACAAATCATTGCAGAAACTGTAACATCTATGGAAACCTCAGCTGAAACTTTAAAGCCTTTAGAAGCAGTGCCTGGAAAACTATTTCCTGAACTAGTCCAAGATATTACCACTGCTCATTCGGGATTTGAGGCTGCAAGCAGTAGCAGTGAAGCAATTGCAACTGTGTTAGTATCAGAGATGTCTGCTGCAGTGGTGGATGGAATGTCTGAAAGAGCCACACGATGTACACAACCTGGGCCCCTGGAGGAAAGTTGCTTGTTTGCTATGCCAGGATTTTTTTTGTTTGATCCTCCCTGAATGATTTAATTGATTGAGATAATTTTTGCTTTGCCTGAATGTATAGGATGATGTCCTGATAATTTCCCCCGTAGAACTTGAACTACGATGGTGGTGGAACAGGAGAAAAAACACTTACATTATTGATATTGCCAATGTCTAGAAATTCCTGACTAAAAAGACATTGAGAACTGACCCTGGTAAAGAAGCAAAGAATTGCACACTGGCAGGAAAAAATTTGGGACTCCTGCTAAAAACTGTGGTATTGATTGGATTTTGGGGTTTATTTTGCAGGCTGCGCCCTGTGTTGTGGAATTTTTTTTTAGCATGTATTGCCCTCCCTAATTGGATTGTAAATGATATTACCCCTCCCCATTACTAACCCCTGTTTTTTAAAGCCTATTTGTTTTTTGTTTTTAAAGTTTAAGAAAATTCGGCCTAAAGGTTTGTTGAGTATTCTTAAAGCGGGGAGTTGTAGGCATAAATCTAGGAAATTTGGGAGAATGGCTTTGAATTTATGTGACCCAAAATACCTTTATGTAAAGTGCTTTGGATCGGGCCCAGGCAGGCACGCAATAAATAGAGAATTTGAAGAAGAAAAAAGGATCGGGCCCAGGCGGCGGGCAACAGACAACAAGCTTGGAATACTGGTTGATAATCTTGAGGGTGTAGTTAATAGAAAAGGTAATTAACTACTAGCGAGTAATGTTAGGCAGAGTACAAAGTTAACTCTGTGGTTGCTGGAGGGAATAGCAGTTGAATTTTGTAAAGATGCTAAAGAGAAAAGTTTTTGGTATTTTTAAAATGTTTGTAAATAAATTTAGGCAAAGAATTTAGTTTGCAATTGTTTGGTTATAAATAATTTGTTGCATTAGTTGAAAATTGTATATTGTGCTATGTAATTGTAATTGTATTAGGCTAAGGGTATATAAGTGGTGATTTTTTTTGGGGTTTAAAAGTAGAAGTTAATAGTAAGAACCCTTAAGCTGTGAATAGCTTTGAATTTAGAAGTAAGTTAGGATGCAATTGTATTACTGTAAATGATTTAATTAATGATGTAATTTTCCTTTTTTGCCTGATGGTACTAAGGGTATTTGTATATTGTATGTAATGATTGATTGCCCAGTAGGGGTAGTTTTGTTTTGTTTTTTAGATATTAAGAAAATTGGTGTTAGCTGCATAGCATTTTATGTACCATGCATTTATTTACAGAGTTAAATTTATGTTATGTGTTTTTTGTTTTGTTTTGTGGTGTTTGTTTGTTTGTTTTTTTCTGGCCAGGATTGTTTTTTGTGTTTTATGTGGTTTATGTTGTGTTTTTTCTAGGACCCCCCCTCCCTCAGTGTCAGTTTGATCGCCTGACATCTAAGGGATGATTTGGTAATAAAAGTTTGCCACAAGTTGGTGTGCAATAGAGAAGGGGGGAATCCTGTAGAATTTACACCATTTATTTGTTGTGCTTTGTTTTTGTTTGGTGTTGTTGGGGTTATGTTAAGAATTGCATGGTTATATAGGTTGGCTTTATAAAGTTTTAATTTTGGCTTGTGATAGATTGTGGTGTTATGTTGTTATAAGTTGGAAATGTTTTGCTAATGTTTTTATTTCTTTTTTTTTCCCCTCCTTTTTGATTTTGGGTAGAGGGGGGAGGTGTTGAGAATATTTTGCTAGCTTGGCAGCTGGTAGTGTGGGAAGCTAAGATGTTTAGGTTTTTAGGATGGGTTAATTAGGCTTTGAGCTTTGTTTTGAGAAGTTGGCCTTGGCTAGTTTTATGAAGTTACAGCTGCGGGTGTGTTAAATTTGTTAACCAATTAGCAACTGCTTGCTTGCCTGCTTTAAGAGTATAAAGAGCATGCTGGAAATGAATAAAGTACTCTCTGCTTATGATCACATGGGTTGTCAGACTCTGTCCCTGCTCCTCTGCGATGCAACAAAGGAATAGCTAAGCAGAACTCAGGTTTTACTATATAGTCTGCAGTCAATCAGGAAGGTGGGGGGATGGGGGAAATAGGATGGGGGAATTGGGATCATGTTGTGCTACAGGGGGAAATGGGAACAGGGGATGGGAACAGAAACAGGGACACAGGCAAGGCTCTGTGGTGTCAGAGCTGGGAAGGGGGACACTAAGGAAGGAAACTGGAATCATTGCTTGCTGGATGTTCACCCCAATAAACATCAAATTGTTTGCGCCTTTGGACTTCAGGTATTGTTGCTCTCTGTTCATGCGAGAAGGACCAGGGAAGTGAGAGGGTGAAGGAATAAGCCCTCTAACCCTGTCATCTGTTGCTCTAGGCTCCATATGTACGTGCACATTCACATCCCACTCCTAACACAATCACTGTCTTCTATCTGACGAAATAGCCTAATTTCAACTTCTCCTGTAACATTACACCACCAACTATTTAGCATTTGTATGAGAGAAGTTGGAGGGAATTCAAACATCTTCAAATGGCAAAACTTTCCCCCCGGCCTGGTCAGTGAATCTGTTGCCGGCACAAAAAGGCCTGAGGCTACAGCAACAGTGATTCGTTGCCCGGAGTGCCTCGCTCCAATTAGACACACCAGGGTGGAGAAGCAAAAAAAGTTTATTTGAGATCTCAAAGCGCAGGATGCTTGGAGGCACACGCCTCAGATCAAGCACACCCCAGACAAGCAGCTCTCTGTCTTTATACATGATCTTAGCTAAGCATGTCTATTACCCCCAATGCCCAGCTCCCCCCTCCCCCCCCCTTCTCCCTCCTTTTCAGTTCCCATACAGCAAATACATTATAACGTAGCAATTACTCTAAACAGTTTAGATCATACTTGGCAAAAAATATATTATCTCGTTAGTAACTTTTCTTGACCGGTCATTCTGTTTCACTCCCTTTAGCCAGGTGCAAGCAGGCTGTATAATTGCCTCCTGGTACTGATAACTAGTTGCCACACATTCCATTCTTTCCATCTAGCCTGTGGGGTTAATTAAAGTTTAAACATGGAAGCGGTTCAGACAAGCAGAGGCCTAATACAGGGAGCCTTCATTGGCACTGTCATTTTCCACCCCTCTGTCAACACTGGGTCATGCCTGGTGCCACCAACAATTCCTATGGTGAGAAACTTTCTGTGCATTTCAGTTTCTTGTATTGTTGGATGGGGCCTGAGGTGCTGGAAGGGAAATGTCCATGGCAAACTTGGACATCACTGTTGTCCGAAAAAAGGCAGGTGTTAGACACTATCGCTTCTCGTATTCCCGTGGAATCTGAGTCTAGCTGAAGAATTTCTGTCTATCCTAGAGAGAATCATTCCATTGTAAATACAAATGCAATGAGATCTTCAGGTTGAGTCAGCGCCTTTTAAAAATATTTACTGAGAAAAAAGCCATTCTTTGCCTTGTTGATAAGGACAAGAAGCCCTCTTTGCCTTTCAATTTCAAATGCGAAATGAATGGAGATTTTCATTGAAAAACTTCTGGTTTTTAGGGGGAATTGAACCCAGGCCATGGCTGTTAAAACACCAGAACCCACTGCTTAAAGCACCAGGGACGACTGTTTTTTTCTGACAGCCAGTGTTGTTTTTCTCAGCCTCCTACTTCGCCAATGTCAGACTCTGAGTGCAGTTAAGCTCTGGAATAGGCTCCCAAAGGCAGCTGTGGTGTCTCTGTCCTCAGAGGTTTTTAAGAACAGGTTGAACAAGCCCCTGTTGAGGATACTCTGCATATATTTGTGTTTTTCACATGTGAGCCTGACTAGTTCAGTTGGCAAAACATCAGACTTTTAATCTGGGGGTTCAAGTCCCTGGTCAGGTGAAAAACTTCTCACTGTGATTATAAAAATCTGTCTCTCTGGAGTCTTGTTCAGTGTTACTCTTTCTCTCCAGGATTTTGCCTTACCTAAGAAGGGCCTTTCTGTGGGGGGGATTGAAGGAGCAACTCCTTGACATCCCCTCTGTCCTTGCAGGCTGGAGGAATAAAGGCCTCTGGGCATATAGCATGTTCCTCCCCTGCAGACACAAACACACAGAATATTCATAAGGAATTAGAATTAGAATCCACCACATTCCTTGGGAGCTTGTTCCTGTCGTGAATCATCCTCGCTGTTGAATATTTGTGCCTTAGCTGTAATATGAATTTGTCTCTTTTCACCTTCCAGCCACTGGGTCTTGTTATGCCTTTCTCTGCTCGATTAAAAAGCCCTTTAATACCCAATCTTTTCTCTCCATTAAGGCCTTTCAACACTTCAGTGAAATCACCTTTCAATCTTCTTTTGATAAGCTAAACAGGTTGAGCTCATTCAATAGCAAAGAGCTGCCAAATGTTCTGAGGGCTGGAGAAAAATGTCTTCTAGGGAAAGTGGTGGATTCTCCATCTCTTGATATCATTTAATGAAGACTAGATGCCTTTCTGGAATGTGTTTGCCCAAAAGTAGCTATTGTGTCATACAGGAGGCCTGTGATATGCAGGGGGTCAGATTAGATGCTCTAATGGTCTCTTCTGGCCATAAAGTCGACTAATTTCTGAAAAACTGAGTGTAGCATTGGGAGCAGCGTCTGATGTTTTCCTGTCTAGCTGGCTTGCTGCTAGAACGAACGCTCCTTGAGTAGGGTGATCCACAGGGAGTAGCTCAAACCTCCAAAGTGCCTGGCCAGGGGCAGGACATTAGCACAGCAAGAGAGGGGTGTGGTAGTGACATCACAAAGGCCTTTTGCAGAACCTCAGACTATTGGTCAAAGGTGGTGGGGAGGTGGTGACCTCACAGAGAGATGCTGACATGAGCCAGGCAGGACAGGGGCGAGGGGCCAGGGAAACCTTATAGACCCCTGTGGCTTTGCTTCAGCAAGTCTCCTTCTCCAGGTCTCTCTTTGAGGACTGAGGGGCTATTCGGGTTCACGGACGTGAGCGCCAGGAGGAACCTCTTTCGAGTTTTCTCCTTCCCTTTTTGTGCTTTTACTAGAAAACAGCTGTCCCTGTTTAGAAGGTAAGAGCTTCTTCGAGGGAAGGGGTGTCATGGGGGTGTCATATTCAGATGCCGGTGCCCCCCACCATGTAAGGAAGCTCCCAGCACCCTGCTCTGTGTTCGCAGGGCGGGAGAGAGCAGCATCCACGGCAGTGATTTGCTCCTGGCTGCCGGAGCAGAGCAGCAGGCTCAGCTGTCAGAACTTCCCAGAGCGATGAAAGGGGAGGGGCCCATGGCTCTGTAGGAGGAATGCAGGGCAGGCAAGTTCACGGCAGGCATTGTGGGATACTGGAGGAGGCCAGTTATGGTGATATAATGAAAGGCAGCGTTTACTCTGTTACTTTAAGTTTTCTGCAAAAAGCTCTAGACCTGTCATCGAGGTCGTTTTATTTTGTCAGCAAAACAGGGCAGTTTTGTCGCCAGACGTGGCACTGCAGTGTGTGCACCAGCCACAAGCTACCGACCAAGAGAGCGTTGTGTGTTTTTCACACACCAGAGCAATATAATTCTTCTGAAACAACTTTGTAGTGCAGACCTGGCCAAAGATTCACTCACACACAACTTGCAAGGAAAACGTCACCTGCTCCTCTGCTTTGCAGAATCCAAACACAAGCAGAGCTTGTCGGGCCCCGGTGGCGATGGCAGGGAGTCAGATGTGGGCAGATGCTGTGTTACACTTGCCTACAGGCATCATGGCTTAGCTGGCTAAAGTATTTGTTTTGTAAACAGGAGATCCTGGGTTCAGCTCCCAGTGGTGCCTTGTTGATTGGTTGTTGGGACGCCTGCTATTGGCTACTGTCAGAAGACGAGATTCAGAGCTAGATGGGCCTTTGGTCTAGCCCAGTGTGGTTTTTCTTATCGTTTAAATAACACTCACAGGCACTGATAATAGAGTTACTGAAAGTTTGGGAGTTAGGAGCGGGTAGGTCAGTGGTCCAGTCCCCACACAGCTGACACCCTCCCTATGGGACAGGGGCAGGTCTGAGCTCTCACCCAAATGCTCTTTGTGCCTGCCAGAATGTGTGAGCAGCTTGTTTAGTTCACGCTGCTTTGTGCACCGTGTGTGAGAATGAAAATCCTAAACCGCCCTTTGAAATAACGAATGCAGCAGGACGTGTTATTGTCCCTGCCCCAAAGCAGACAGACCAATGGAGAAATGCCGTCAAGTCCAAGGTAACACTCCCCTGCCATTTTACCTTTTTTGCTTGCTAAACTCTGCCCGGCCCAGGCTGTCCTCTGCCTCAGCTGCTGCTCCCGGCCTGCTCTAGAGTCAAACACGCAGGGCCCCCAGGGGAACAGAGGCTGGGACAGGGCAGCAGCCTGGGTTGGGCTGGAAATTCTCATTCCCTGAGAACTGGCCTGGCTCCCTCCTCAACAGGGAACAAATCAATTCCACGTCCCCTCCCCAGAAAAACCAGCCTGGAGCCAAGGACAGCAGGGGACGATTCCCTCCAGTTCCCACTGAGGCAGGAGAGAACCCAGGGTGTTTCTAGCAGAGCTTATGGAACTGACGTGGGGAAACCAGCCTTTAACAACAGGCAGTTCCAGTTTAAGCTCAGTGTTTTTAACTATTTCTACAACATTAAATAACCCTTCAATCGTAGTGTCATCATCCATAAAATTGCTTCAGCCTTATAGGTACCCAAGTGCAAAACTAAACATCTTTTCAAATCCAAGGGAGTGGAGATCAGTCAGTGTTCAGAGTCATCCCACATAAAAGAACCATGTTGTGGTACATACTGGCCCCATCATGCGGCCATGGCCTTTCCCTCCTCCTCCAGAGTCAGAATGTGATCAGCTCACAGCAAGGGGGAGCAACACCCCTCCTTTGGTCTCTATGCCAGAGCTCCTATCAGCTCAGTGTCCTTCCCACAAGAGTTGGCTGCTGAGAGGGTTGCAATGGGGTAAATGAAGGCAGAGGAGGAATGTTCCTGATGGGTTTTCTTTGTGTTGCTCTGTGATCCTGCTGGAGGAAGCTGAAACATCATTTGAGTTTGTTTCAGTGGCTCCTGCACTTTCTGCTCTTAGCCCCTCAGGGAATGGACAATGGAGCAGTTTGAGAAAGTGGCTAGAAAGAAGCCTAAGAAATTGTAGCATAATTGAGAAGAAAAACAACATCATTACCTCCTTGGTGGTCTAGTGGTTAGGATGTGGTACTTTCACTGCTAAGGCCTGGGTTCAATTCCCAACCAGGGAAAAGTGGCTTTAAACCAGAAAAGCTTCAATCATTCTTCACTTGCAATGTAAACAATTCCATGTTATTTTCCTGATTCCCCATCTTCCCAGCGTCTCCATGGCAGGGCTGGCTCCAGGCACCAGCGAAGCAAGCAGGTCCCTGGGGTGGTCAATGGAAAGGGGAGGTTTCAGCGGCAATTCAGCCCTCTCGGAGGAAAGGACTTGCTGCCAAAAGCAACAGAGGTAGAGCTGCAGTTGATTGTAGCTTTTTTATTTTTTTTTCTCGCTTGGGGTGGCAAAAACACTGGAACTGGCCCTGCTCCATGGAAGACAATTTGTTAAATGCCAGATGAGTGGAGTTATATCAGTTCTCAGCCTGAGTCCTTAGGTCTTAATCCTGAGGATATTGTCCCACCATGGGGCCATTTCCCGCCTCTCTTTCATACAGAAGCACAATTTTCCTTGCACAGACACAGGAACAGCAAGATCTTTCTCTGTCCCTTGTGCAAAGCAGGGGGCCAAATTCCATGGAAACAATGGACAAGCAGGGGCCCTGGGCACATCCAGCCCTGGCCGTGAGATGTTCCCTCCCCTCTTTCTTTATGCCCCTGTTGTTATTTCATGGATTGTCTGGGATGGGGGAAAAGCTGAGTTCACTGCAGGTGGAGGGGGAAAGGACCCTGAAAATCTCAGGACCCAACCCCTGCTAGCAGGATCACCGAGGTGCTGGGGATTTGAGCAGGAAAGGGACTGTGTGAATTGTCAAGGTGGGGAATGAATAACAATCTACAACTAGATCCACCTCATTAACCACTGACACAGGCTAATCCTGCTGCAGACAGAAGGGAAACTGGGAGTGATTCTTTGCTGCTCAGCCATGGAAACTCAACCGCAGTGAATGTGCTGGGGAAAGCTGGACTTCACAGGCAGGTGGAAATAGCAGATCCTAGAAACACTTGGAGCTTCCCACACCACTGCTACCACCAGGGTCAGGTGTTGAGTGACTCACCGTGCCCTTCCCCTCCCATTACCTTCCAGCAGGAGGTGGCAGCACCCCGCACCCAATGCAGGGGAGAGGGCTGAGTGTATCTCTGCACCCTGAGTCCAGGGCACCCACTCTCTCTGCCCCACACATCGAATCTGGCCCTGCTGCAAAGAGACCCCTAAGAACCAGCAGCCTCCAGACAGCAGATTTGGCCCTCAGAGCAGGGAATGTGTCCCCCATGCTGCTCTTAGGCCACTGGATGCTCTGGGAATAGGACAGCTCAGAGTATAACCTGCAATTGATCTGGGGGTGTAGCTCAGTGCTAAAACACATGTTTTGCATGTATGAGGCCCTGGGTTCAATCCCCAGCATCTCCAGGTTCTTTTTTTCACCCTGCTGCTTTACTCATGCCCGGAGGGGATGTGACCCACCAGTCTCCCTGCACCAGTTTCAATCCTGCTCAGTGAGAGGCAAGTGCCAATTGCATGGAAGGTCTGGGGGGGCTTCTGCTCCTAAGTCACCTTGGCACATGTAAGATTCCCACCCGCTGTGCTGCTTGGGACAATGGTAGATGAGAAGGGCGAATCCTCCAGCACTGGAGGGAAAGGTCCCATCTGCACAGACTGAGAGGCAAGGAAACAGAGGGGCAGTCAGTGCTCAGAGAGGAGAGAGGTCAGTGATTTACACCCACCAGGGGACACTGTCTTTTTGAGTATCACAGGGGTAGCTGTGTTAGTCTGGAGCTGTAGAAAGAGACAGAGTCCTGTGGCACCTTATAGACTAACAGACGTACAGGAGCATAAGCTTTCGTGGGTGAATCCCCACTTCATCAGATGAATGGAGTGGGAATTCTGTGCCTGGTTAGCCAACTACAAAAGCAGTTTCTCCTCCCTTGGTGTTCACACCTCAGCTGCTAGAAGAGGGTCTCATCCTCCCTGATTGAACTAACCTCGTTATGTCTAGACTGATTCTTGCCTGCATATTTGTACCCGCCCCTGGAAATTTCTGCCACATGCGTTTGATTAAGTGGGTATTCACCCATGAAAACTCATGCTCCAGTATGTCTGTTAGTCTGTAAGGTGCCACAGGACTCTCTGTCTTTTTGAGGCGAGTGCAGCTGGCTTGGGATGGTGCTGACGATGGATAGAAAAAAGGCTGGAGTCAATGACTGATGAGACCACAGAAGGGGAAGGGGAATGGCAGCCCCACAGAAGGTCCTTGGTGCTCAGATGCCCCAGTTATTGCACCCTGGCCTGTCACAGAGAGAGGCAGGACCCAGCCCCCCTACAGTGATTCCCATGGACAAGAACCTGGCTGGGAGTGGGGTGAAGGTTCCCTGTGGGCAAAGGGGAGCTGAAATCCCCCAGTCTTCTGGAATTTAAGCAATGGAAGCTTCAAATCCTGCATGGATGTGGGCTGAGGTGCATCAGCAGAAGGTTGGGCTGGACAGGGGAGGCAGGTTTGTATAATTTTTGGTGGTGCCCAGAATGGGACCATGTCCTGCCCCCCACCACCTGCCTAAGGCTCTGGGAGGGAGAGGGGTTGGAGTCTGGGAAAGAGTTTGGGTGCAGGGTCTGGGCTCAGTCAGGGGGTTGTGCTGCAGCAGAGTGTGCAGGGGGCAGGCTCTGGGAGGGAGTTTGGGTGCAGGAGAGGGTGAGGGGTGCAGCATTTACCTCGGGCATCTCCCAACAGCAACCCGCACCCCCCTCTGGCAGCAGCCCCTAAGCGGGAGGGCAGGAGGCGCCTTTGAGCACGGCTGCCCGCAGACTCCACCCCTGCAGCTCCCATTGCCACAGTTCTCAGAGTTGGCTCTCGGGGTGGGGGCAGGACTTGGAGACCCCACCCCCCACCCCAGGGGCCGCAGGGACGTGCCAGCCGCTTCCGGGAGTAGCTCAAACCTCCACAGTGCCTGGGCAGGGGCAGGACATTGGCACAGCAAGGGAGGGGTGTGGCAGTGACATCACAAAGGCTTTTTGCAGGACCTCAGACTATTGGTCAAAGGTGGTGGGGAGGTGGTGACCTCACAGAGAGATGCTGACATCAGGCACGCAGGACAGGGGCGAAGGGCCAGGGAAACCTCAGAGACCCCTGTGGCTTTGCTTCAGCAAGTCTCCTTCTTCAGGTCTCTCTTTGAGAACTGAGAAAGTATTCGGGTTCAGGTACGTGTGTGCCAGGAGGAACCTCTTTCGAGTTTTCTCCTTCCCTTTTAGTGATTTTACTAGAAAACAGCCGTCCCTGTTTAGAAGGTAAGAGCCTCCTCGAGATTTGAAACCTGTTCAGTCTGATCCATCAGGTGACAGTTGAATTCTAGGCATGGAAAACACGAGCTTAAGGAGGCAGAATTTTATTCCGAACCTGGGATTTTGTCCCTCAGAATCACTGGGGACATTAGGGTTTGTCCTTTTTGTTTCACCTTTTCCTCCCTCCCTCCTTTCTCTTTGTCTCTTGCTTCTTTTGTCCATCCTCCTGTTCCCCTCCCAACACCAGGAGGTAGGTAGGTGTGTGTGGGTGTGTGTGTGTGTGTGTGTGTGTGTGGGTGTGTGTGTTGCGGGGGAGTGCTCTGCAGCTCCCACTGTGGGAGGTCCACCAAAAATGTGGGGCTGAAATAGTGCTTGGGCAGTGATCCCCACCGGTGACCTGGGCCATCCTTTGGGCTCTCTGGTGAGAACCCTCAGCCTCCCGTCCTCAGTCTCTACCCTGATTGGCTGAGCAGGGGGTTATTGACAGGGAGGACACTCAGGTCCTTGTTCTTCTCTCTTAAGACTAAGACCAAGGAAATAAGTCAGAACCACTCATATGTTTGACAAATTTTGCTTCTTCTCTGCATTAATTGTCTCTGAGCAGTTCATGATTCTCTCTAACATTGCAGTTCTCCTCAAATACTTGCTGAATAATTACTGTGCACTGTTGTTGGTCTGGAGCTCATCGGAGAGCACTTTATTCAGGTCATTCAGTGTCTGAAATTCAAGATCTGATGGTTAGTTTGAAAATCAGGGCTCTTGGGTTCTATTCCCAACTCTGCCACTGACTGGCTGTGTGACCTAAGACAAGTCAATTCTCCTTTCTCAGTCTTAGCTTCTCCCTTTTTCAAGTAGGGATAATAATGATCCGCTCCTACCTACCTCATGGTGGGTGGAGGATGGGATCCATTGGAGAGTGTCACTAGGATTAGTGCATAATATGAGGTGTCCTATCACGTTTACTCAGAGCAGATTATGACATAATAGAATAGCTGAAATAGTCTATTTTATTTGTATTTTTTATTTTGCAATTGTGAAGAGCAGCAACTACTTAGCTCAGACTGAAGCATCTTATCTAATGTTTGTGATCTAAGTGTCTCCCCTTTGTGTGCGAAGAGACAATTTAACACACTGTGACAAACAGGAGATGCTTTTGTTTTGCAACAAAATATTTTTGTAAAGAACTTTCATCCCACTTGTTTTGATTTTGAGAAACAAACTGGTTTAGTCTGAAGGGGATTTTCTGACAGAAATGGTTTCAATGAAATTTCCCCACCATCTCGATTCCTGGGCTCTGTCCCTGCCTCGGGGTGGTGGTGGGGTGTTTGTCTGTTAGAACAGGAGTCAGGACCGGTGGCTTCTCTTTCTGGCTCTGCCACCACCTTGCTGGGTAGGTCACTTCCCTTCTCTGTACCTCAGACTCCTCCCCATCTGTCCAATGGGAACAGGGACAGTTCTCGAACGCTGTGCAGTCTTGAGCCTGAGTGAGATAAGGGGCGTTAAAGTCCTCTGTGAAGGAGAAAGGGGAGTTTCACAGAGTTTAGCACCAAGGAATTCTAAAGTTTGCTAAAATGTCTAGTCTGTGGAAACAAGAAATGGTCGGGGCCAAACTTTTTAACCACTGCCTTTTTAAAAGCCCATTCAGGGATGTGAGTCCCTGTCTTTTAGGTACCTGGGGTTCTTTGCCAGCAGGAGAGAAGAGGTTCCTGCCTCCATTTTTGTGGCCTTAACAAACCAGGTGTTGTGCCCCAGTTCTCGTCTGAGATCCCTGGAAAAAAATCATCTTCCCATCCATGAACAAGACAGGACCTATCTATAAAAGGGGAACAAAGAGACCCCTGGGACTTACAGACTAGCTAGCCTCACTTCTATAGCTGGAGAGATCCTGGAATACATTCTTAAACAATCAGTTTGTCAGCAGCACCTCAGGATACTTTGGTTCTTAGGACTAGTGAGCATGGATTTGTCAAGAACAAATCATTCCAAACCAATCCTCTGGCCTTCTTCGGCAGGGTTCCGGGCCTAGTGGAGGTGGGTAAACAGTAGATGGGATCTAGCTCGGTGTTACTAAGGCTTTTGACACAGTCCCGTAGGACATTCTCACAAGCAAATGAGGGAAATGCTGTCTAGATGCAATCAGTGTCATGTGGGGGCAGAGCTGGTTGAAAGCCCAGACTCCAAGAGCCCTTCTCCATGTCTGGCTGTCCAACGGAGAGGGTGCACCTAGTGGGTTCGGTAGGGATCAGTCCGAGGTCCAGTACTAGTCAATATTTTCATTACTAATTTGGAAAATGGAGTGGAGAGCATGCTGCTAAAATTGGCAACTGACACCAAGCACTTTGGAGCACAGGATTGGAATTCAAAACGCCCTTAACAAATTGGAGACTTGGTCTTCTTGAGCCAAACTCTGTGGCTGGGCTCCTCTCTCTAGACTGGGCTGAAGTGAAACCCCAGAGCCAAACCCTCCTCCTCCTGGGCCGTGCGCTCTGCCCTTGAATGGTCAGATGCTGCTTAGCACTGTCAGAGCAGCTTTGGCTGGGGGATTCTCCCAGCACTTTACAATAGCGGGAAAGTATGAAATCCCCAGCAATGGAACTCAGGAGTCCTGACTCCCAATCCCCTGGCCCGGTCACTCCAGCGGAGCTCACTCCCTCTCAAAGGCAGGGGGAGCGGCCGTGAGGGCTGCTTGTAATTGCCGGCTGTGGGAGGGAGTGTGCAGCAGTGGTTAGCGAAGGGGCCTGGAGAGAAGGACTGCTGGGTCCCATCCATCCTTCTGACACTTGGTGTGACCCTGAGCCAGTAGCTTCCCCTCCCCAGGCCTGTTTCTCATCAGTGGGGTTGGGGTCACAGTCCCGACAGCCCAGGGGGGTTGGGAGGCTCCAGGAAGGTGTGTAAAGTGCTGGGATGTCAGGATCCTGGAGGCCCCTAGGGGCGTGTAAAGCCTGGCAGCACCACATGATGTAGTAGGCGATAGCTAACCCAGGTGGGGCACATGACCCCACACGCCCTCTGCAAGTGTTGCCTCTGAAATTAGGAAAACTGGTGAGTTGAAGGCACAGCTACACACCCAGGAGAAAGCCCAGCACGACACGCCCAGCGTGAAGGGGGTGCTTAAGCCTGGCATCAAACCAGAAACATTTAGATCTTCACTCTAATGCACTCCCAGCTGAGCTACTTTGGAAATGACCAGGCCAACCAGGAAGGCTTAATACACGAGCCACAGCACATGCTGGGAAGATTTAAATCTGGATGTCACAACGCAGGAGACAAACAGTGGACTTGACCCAGAGGGGCAGGCTGGGTTCCCTATATCCCAGTCGCTCAAGCCAGCACCTGCCCCCTCAAGCTGTCACTGCGCCCCCAGGTCTGCAAGACAAGAGCAGCGGTTCTCACTGGAACAACTCCACCCACAGCTCGCAGGCTCCTCCCAAGCCTAAACCGGAAAACCATCTTGCCAGAAAGCCGCCCACGAGGACTCACCATTGCTTCTTTTCCTTCCACCCAGAACCCCACTTCTTCTCCTGGGCTGCAAGTAGCCACCCCTGGGAAGCCAAGACGCAGGCACAGGATTCTACCTCCCAGCAGCCAACCGCACCTCCCCAGGCTTTGCAGAACAAATGGTGGCTACTACTAACCCCACTTAGCCGCACGTAGGCCAACCTCCCAGGGCAGAGGAGGCCAAGCCACAAGCATTCAAAAGGCGACTGGCCTAATTCCTCAAGCTTCCCCAGGCTGATGCCAAAGTACTTTGTCCACTGATGTCACCACCCTCCATCGTGCGGGGGTTGGGGTTATCCCAGGGACAGGCCAGTGGCAGAAGGAGGAGCGCCTTGCTGGACAGCATGGGGAGCTGGGAAAAGGAAGCCACTATGTTTCTGCCTGGTTTTGGGCTGAGGCCCTTTTGCATGTCAGGTTACCGTGAGAACCACTACACTACAGAAACTCCATCACCGTGCGCTGCCCTGCCCCGCCCCTCAAATTCCATGCACTTTGGTGGTGCTCACCCTGGCACATACCGAGGGGTGAACCTGGAGAACATGGCAACAGCTCTTCAGTGGGTCAGCTGGAAGAGCAGAGGACTGGAGCCGGGGCTCAGGAAGTCGTCCTTACGTCACCCTTGTGACTCCAGCTTGAAGGGGAGCTTCTTTTCCTTCCCTTTGCTGAGAAAGAGCAAGAGAAGAAAGAAAGCTCAGGTGGGCCAAATAGGTGCAGAAGCCAATGCTGCCTTTTCCTGCAGAGAAGCCCAAAATGAGGGACTTGCACTGGGTAAAGGCACTGCTGTGTTTCCAGGAAACAGCCCACCACTGCAGAAAGAGTCTGCTGAAGCCTGGGATTGAACCAGCAAACTTTAGATCTTCAGTCTAATGCTCTCCCAGCTGAGCAACTTCAGCACCTCCAGGGGGCCTTTTTGGGCTGCTGCTTCTCACCTTGAAGCTTATTCTCAATAAACATCTCACCAGTCAACAATGGCCAATGCAAGACAGACATCACTTGCTATTTTAGCACTTGGAAATGTCATCAACTAGCCTTTGGATCTCTCCACTGCTTTAGCTCAGGAGAGGAAAGGCGAGAAAAGTGACCTTTGAACTAAAGGCCTGGGGTTAACAGCCTAACGCTGTCTCCTACTGTAACACTATTTAATAGCGGCCCACCCAGTGCTGGTGACAGTTCCATTGCTAGGTGTTAGCACATTTTAGTTACTGTCAAAATTTAAAAGTTTCTATACGCTTAAAGGAAATGATTTTTTTTATTTGCTTATATATGGCATGAATAAATACAGGTTTACACATCCTAGCATGAAAATGTATTTTATATGACAGAGAAAATCATGCATCAAATTGTGCATCAAAATCATGTGATGAGCTACAAATGCAACAAAAATAAGGTATTCAATGGTTTAACATATGGAGCAGGGGTGGGGCTGGGGTGCACCGAAGACACGTCTTGCCTGGGACGCCACTTAGTCTAGGGGAGGCCCTGTCAGGGAAAGCAGGAGTTAGTCTCACATGCCTATTTCCAGGCTGTTATCTGTGGGCACCTGCTCTGGGGGAGGGATCGCGGCAGCCCGGACTCAGGGCTGGAACAGGCCCCGGATTGAGGGGGTGGCTGCAGGGTTTGCAGCGCTCTGATGTCTCAGACAATGTGTCTCTCCCAAAGCCTCGGATCTGCATCCCCAGAAGGCTCCTGCGCTGCCTCCGCTCCTCTCACAGTCTATAGCAAGGAACAGCAGCAAGGGTCAGGGATGAGCCATAGGGCACTAGGTGGGGGGCAGAGGCTGCAGGACTAAACCCAGCACCCAGAGCAGAGGGGGTATGAGGCTTTTTCTCTCTCCTTAGCCACGTGCTATAGCGCCGAGAGCTCTTTGAAATGCCTCCCCGCCCACAGCCTGGGGAAGGGGAAGGAGTCTCAGGTTCTAGCGTGATTTGGATGAGGATCACTGGACCCTAGAACCATTCACTGCCCTTTCCCGGAGAAACCTGTGATGCACAGAACGGGGCTGAGATAAATGCTGACAGGAGCCAGGATTTGCTCCCCTGGAATAGCAGCAGGATTGGGCAGCTGGAAATCTCACCAAAGGAGCTGAGCCTTGATGGGTCAGACACAGATGTCCCAGGTACTGCATGGGAGGTTTAGGTTTGTTTCTGGACAATAGCAGTGAGAGTCTTATTGTCTCAACATTTCAGTAGAAAAATTCAGACCCAAACTGTCTGTGGCGGGGAGGTCGATAGCGGTTTCTTTGGGTTTGATTTAGTTTGTTTTCTCTTTCTCATTGTAAAAGCCCTGGATCATTTTGATGGGAACAATGTTTGCACAAGGCCAAGGAAAAATAAGAAAAGTTAAACATCTGCATTGGAGTGAGGGGGTCTCTGTGGGCCAGGGCAGGGGTGGAGATTTTCATGGGGAGGGGGTTAAGGGATGAATTAGACACTTTTGCGGGAACACAGGGGGATGTTTTGCAGTTTAATTTTTCCAAAGGGAAACCTCCCCACTCTCCCTGTGCTGCTGCCCAGCTCAGACCCCACTGACACCCCTGTGACGAAGTGGGAATTTTCAGAATGTTTTGCATATTGTGCATGCCTCAGTTTCCCCTATTTGTTGCATGATTATCTATGTCAGAGGTCCAAAACGCAGGGTGCATCCCGCCAGGTGGAATGAAGTAACACTCAGGGGAATGGACCTGGGGCCCAGGCCAGCCCCCAGAGTGTGTGGGGAGGGAGCACCATCCAGCTCCGCTCCTGGCTGTAGCCCCAGCTGCTGGCCCTGGCTGCTGGCCTGGCTCCCAGGGTTCCACTCCCAGCCCTACACCTGTGGCTCTGCTACCGGTCTCTGCCCCCACCCCCAGCTCTGGCCCCTGCCTCAGCCCCCTGACACCTGTCTGCGTCCCTTCCCCCACAGCTGTGGCCCCATTCCCAGGTGTGGCTCATGGGGGCACGGACAAGGGTAAGGGGGGGCCTGACCCTCAAAAAGTTTTGGGACCACTGATCTCGGTGCTGGGACAAGGGTGTTTACTCTGCGGAGACCCCCAAAGGGCAGGTGTGGCTGCTGTCCAGCTGCCTGGGCCCAGACAATGGCCACAAATTCTGTCTCCTAGCAACTGCTGGCCGGGGCGCACCTGCTGCAAGACACCAGCTGGCTGGGATGAGTTGGAGAACAAAGAACGAGGTAGAGGCCAGGTGAGCAGGTTACCGGGGAAACAGAACAAAGGACAGAAGAGGGGAAAGGGCCTGGCTGAGTTGGGCTGTTGGAAGCAAGGAGTCTGCTGGGTTGGGGACTCGACGGGAGAGCCCAGGCTCTGAGTTCGGGGTCTCCCCCAAGATGGACGTTGCTGAATCTTCCTGCTTCCTGTGCGAACACAGAACTTTCCCAGTCTGGATTCCAGACCACTAATAAACCTTCTGTTTTACAGCGCTGGCTGAGAGTCACTGGTGATTGCGGAAGTTGGGGGTGCAGGACTCCTTTGCGGGGGGGGGGGTGTGAGGCTTTCCCAGGTGTCCTGCTAAGGTGACTCACTACAGGAAGCTCCTGGCATGGAACAGGGGTGCTGAAAGCTCCAAGGTCAGTCCCAGGAGGTGCTGAAGGCAAGGAGGTTTCCCGCAGTGACAGCGTCCCCTGGGCGGTGTCACACTGATGAGGGCTCTGCCTGGGTTTGGTTCAGAGCTGTTCCAGAGCACTGAGCCTGGGTCAGGCCCCAGCATGTGACCTGCAGGCTCCACTCTGGCAAAGCTCCCTGTCCCTGGGCTTTGGCACCACTAGCCCCTGCTTGGTGACTAGGGGTCAGTTTAGGGGAGTGATTCCCAAAATGTGGGGCATGCCTCCTAGGGGGGCACAGAGGAATGTTCATGGGGGCACCTCAGGGTTGAGCCAGCCCCCATGGAGGGCACGGAGGGAGCCCCACTCAGCCCCACTCTGTCCCAGCTCTTCGCCCACCCTACCCTCAGCCTGAGCCTGAGCCCCTGGCCCAGCCGCGACCCCCTTACCTGTGTCTGCACCCCTCTCCCCTGCAAGCCACAGCCCCACTCCCAGCCCTGGTTCTCGACCGCAGCTTCTGGGGGGCCTTGGCCATGGCTAAGAGGGCACAGTGTGAAAAGTTTGTGAAAAGTCGGTCCTCAATTGCTTCTATGCAGTCCAATAAAAGCTATTCGTCACCAACCCACCCCCCCATCAGGACGGACTAGGTATGTTCTGCTGCCCTTCACTCATGCAGGAAGGATAATAACATTTCATTCCACTCAATCCTAAAGTGATTTGTAGCCCGCCACCAGCCAAAACTGGTCATTTTGGGAAAGTGGCCCCATCATGCTGCATAGCTAGACAGAGTAGGTGTGTCTATGCAAACACGGTCTGTTCCTGAAGTCTTTCCCCCAGCTCCTCACTAGATGTGAGGGGGGAGCTCATTCAGCCCCTGAGTCCACTTAGTGTTTCAAAACTCCTTATTGTCCCTATCTCTGCTGGCCTTAGATTTCTCCTCCTGTTCATCTTTCAGCAGTTCTGATGAGGTGGCCGAGTGGTTAAGGTGATTGACTGCTAATCCATTGTGCTCTGCATGCATGGGTTCGAATCCCATCCTCATCGGACACATTTAGTCTTCATTCCTCCTTTATAGACAGCCATCTCCCCCATTGGTACAATAACAGACCCAACAATGTTGCTTCTTGCAAACAAAAACCTTCTCAGGAACTCAGAACTCCCTTGCTTTAAATTAAATGTCTAAATCCCAGATTTCTTAAAAAAAAGAATTCTCTAGTCCTGTATTTCTTAGTTTTTATCTCAAAAGGTAACATCCTCATCATCTCCCCCAAACACCCTGGGACCTGCCGAAATAATTAAAATACCCCCATCCTGAGCAAGGCCAGAACAGTGAACCAGAGCTAGTGTCTAGGCCAAGCTGTTCTGAAGGAGGCAACTCAAACATTTTCTCCCTGCTTCCCTTGGCAAGGTCTGACTAAGAAAACAAAATTCCCCAAACTGAAAATTTTCTGCTGAAACACCAATACTAGTCTGGTTGGGGACTTTGATATGAATGTATTATTATTATTATTCTCTTCTGATTTATCTCAGTTCAGTGTTTGTCCTCCGGATGTGTTTACAGATATTGAGTTGTGGGGGAGAGAGGCCAATTCATAATGTCTCTACCCCCCTTTCATAGTGTCTTCCAACTTGCTAGGAAGCTCCTTTGCTGCGATGTGAGTCAAGCAGTGTCCATTGTCGCTGTGCTATCTCAGAGAAGTCTGCATTGTACACGGTCCTTGGGAGTGTGAATCCCTTCAATGGGCCAGCAGCAAGTCCGGCTCCTCCCTTGTCGCACCTGAAAGTCTGGTAGGGGGCATTTCCCCGCCTCATAACATATCTCAGTAACACACACCAAGCAAAACTTCATAACTTCCCAACCAATGCGAGCACACACAATCCAACACGATATTAATGTACAACAGATCAAGATTTTTGAAATGATACCTCACAAGGCAGACTTTGTACAAACCGTGTCATCATTATATGAGAGTGGTGAATATGGGGCTTCCAAGGCGCTGCTTTGAGTAGAGTGTGCCACACCTGGGCTTCCATTGCAATGGAGACATACCCTTAGAGTCCATCTCTCCTGGGATAAATATGGCAGCAAGGCTGGCCTGGGTCATCTGACTTGGGCTCATGGAGCTAAAGCTGAGGGGCTAAAAACTGTGGTGCAGATATTTGTGTTCACACTGAAGCCTGGGTGATCTCCAGGGCCTGCAGACATCAAACGATGAGGAATTCTGCACACAGAGAGGACCCTGCTAGTGGAAAATGCCTTTGGAAAAGCCCCTTCTGTCACCAGCTGTGGTCGTACAGTGCTCAGTGCTCTGTGTTGTGGCCTCAAGAGCCATGGATGCAAGTTGAGTTACGATGACCTTTTCCTTGTCTCCATGTTTCTTAGGTGCCTCCTTCCGACACTTTCAGAAAAAATGACTGGTTTCTTTTGGAAGCATCTGCACTGCAAGGCAAAGGCATCTTCTCTGCTTCCTCAAAAGATTGACCAAAAGGTGGGAAGAGCAGACACATTTGGCAAGGCACCACTGGGTGCTGCATCCCTAACCTCCACTTTACCTGGCAGGTGCCTGGCCCAGCTTAGCCACAGTGCTGCTCTCTGGGACTTTTCTCCCAGCTGCTCCATTTCTCATCACTGACAATCAAAAGGAAGGTGACATGACCTCTGTGTGTGGACATCCCCAGCAAATCACAAGGACGTGTGGCACAGGCTCTCGTGTTGCAGCAATTGCAGTCGAAGCAACCGCCATGCCAATGCCAGTCACAGCAGCCTTTTCATCAACTCCAGGCTTGTGATTTGATTCTTTCCAATGCTTCTCTCCAAAGAAGCCTTTTCCTTAGCAAGCAATTACTTGGATACCAAGGGAGGTCTCTTCTGTTTCCTAGAAAGACACAGGAAAATGTGAGCAGAGGAGACAAAAGCCATGCAACAAGGCACCACTGGGAGTTGAACCCAGGATCTCCTGTTTACTAGACAGGTGCTTTAGCCAGCTAAGCCATGGTGCCTGCCTTGCAAAAGGGTTTACAACTGTTCCATTTGATGGTTCAGGATAACACCTGCAAATTCCAAAGTACAGACGTTCCCCATTTCCCTCAAGACTTGCAGACCTTGAGGTGTCTGGCTCTCCATGCACAGCAAGCCACAGCTGAGTTGACAGAGGGCTTCTAACATGTGCTTCTCCCACCAGCCACTGTGATCATATAGTGGTTAGTGATCTGTGTTTCAGTCGCAGCAACCTCGGCTCAGTTCTGAGTCATGGTAATCTTTCCTTCAGCTCTAGATTTCTCATTTGCCGCTTTCCAAGTGTGGTGGGGTGGCTGCCCCAAACAAGCAGAAGAAAGATTAAGGCAGCCTTGCAGAGGCTGTGCAGAACCCAGCGTATCAGGAAAGGGCTTATTGGGAGAGCCAATCAGGAGAAGGCTTGCTGGAGCAGCCCATATATAAAGGGCTGCTCAGCACAGCAAGAGTCAGTCACTCCTTGGAATTTGAGGAAGGAGGATTGGCTGCCCTGAAGGAAGGGCACCATGATCAGAGTAGTGCTGGGTGGGTAAGGGGAGCATGAGTGACCTCCTGGCCGACTACTGCCAGACTGAGGCCCTGATACAACGGCGGAGGAAGGTGCTAGGTCTGTGGGGAAGTGGTCCAGAGAAACAGATGGTGGGGGTTGGAGGTGCACCCCTTTTGCCTCAGTCGCTGCTGACACAGGTGGCTACACCCTGGACTGCAGCTGGCCACTGAGGCAAGTGTCTGGGTAGAGGACGGCTGCCCCCTGGAAGAGGGGAGAGACCTGAGTGGGGCACAGCCAGAGGGCTGTGTCCATAAGAGGACATTGAAGTCCTGAGAACGACATGGGTCCTAATGATAGAACAGATGGCAGCCAGACGCCACTAGATGAAGGCGCACCAGGGGACCAGAGCTAATTGCCAGGACAGCCAACAGGAGGCACTGCAGTGAGGCATGCCCCATGGCACCAAGACTTAGCCACAAGGAAGGCTCTCTCTGTCTTGAACCACTACTTAGAAGGATTCTGCTGACAGGTCTTTTCTTTTTATGAAAAGAGATACAAAAAAGGAGCCAACAGAGACATTAGGTTCAGCAAGGAAGAACTGTCAGGCCGAGCCAGGATTTCCTGGTTACTAGGAAGGCTCTTCAGCCAGCTCTTCCCAAAGACCACTATCCAGAGGCCTTTTAACAGCCACTGCAGATGTTCATCGACAAAGAGATGCCAAAATAGAGTTCTCCACTGCCTGCAGCCATCACACTACCAGGAGTTCTGTGCACAGAGAGGCCCCTGCTGGTGGGAAAAGGCTTTGGTAGAGACTCTTCTGACACCAGCCATGGTCATATAGCGTTTAGCACTCTGTGTTGTGGCTTCAGCATCCACAGATGCAAGCTCAGTTAGGGGATGTTTTCTTGTCTCCACATTCGTCTAATGGCTCCTTTCAACACTTGTCACCAAAAAGACCTGTTTCTTTTGCAAGCAATGTACAGCTAGGCAGAGGCAATCTTCTCCATTTCCTCAAAAGATCACCAAGCTGCGGGGAGAGGAGACGCATTCAGCCAGGCACCACTGGGTGCTGCATGCTGAATCTCCTCTTTATTCAGCAGGTATCTGTGAAGGACATAATCTACACAGTGTAGAGGTCAAGAATAGGAGTTTATTACACACAGCGCTGGCGGAGTGTCACCTTGCGTATTAGGCTCATAGACACTGTCAGTCAATTGATTACAATAGAATATATAGATTTTCCATGGGCAGGGTAAAGTGACGGGGTAGGCAGTTCCACACCCCAGGATAGGTTCTGCACCAAGACAAGATAGCACAGTAGCCAATGGTTAACAGGTTACATAATGTCTCCACCTATGGTCTCAAGTTAGCAAGTTAACATTTAATGAATAATTTGATAAAATGTGAGTAGTATAAAATATCTATGTTGAATTCTGATTTGAGGTCCATAGGAAAGGAGCAACTCTTTTGATTGTCCAACAGGTACATTCCTAGGGGTTAAAGCAAAGAACCAGTGAAAGCATATGGCAATAAACATTGTTTTCTGTGTGTCTAAAGGCAAGGCATTGGTCTCTTGGGAGGGAAGTGGAAAGATGCCATATCTTATACTGACATGTGCCTACTTCTCATAAACTCAAGATTGGATCTGTGGGAAGAACGTCTCTCTACAGAAGAGATTAACAGAAAAGGAAAAGGGATTCTTTGCTCAATTTGCAACTCTGAATAAGACACAATTATTTACTTCTTAGCTCCAACACCTGGCAATTTGCTGACCAGGCCTATCTTAGCAAGCAAGGCTTTCTGTTTACCCCAGCTTTCTCTTAGCTGATCACTATTTGCTAGGCCTCTGGTCCCTTGACCATACTCTGGACTTTGGCTCTGGAAAAGAGCTGGCACAATCCATAGATCAGGTTGTTATATAAACTGCACATGGATTTGAACCCTTCACATCCAGTAATGGCAAAGTCCTTGGTTCCGGCTTGTAGCAGTGATGGAATAAACTGCAGGTTGAAATCAAGTCTCTGGAGTCCATCCACAGCTGGGATGGGTCATTCAGTCCTTTGTACAGAGCTTCAGTTTGCAGCAAAGTCCCTTCAGAGGTATGAAGCAGGATTGAAGACAAGATGGAGATGAGGCATCAGCCTTTTATAGTCTCTTGCCATGTGGTTTTTGCTTTCTTTGTCCCAAGGACACTCTATCCAGCACGTGGCATAGAAAAATTTTAAAGTTCTGTCCATAGGGCAGATCCCTGCATACCTTGCTGAGTCACAAAGCATATCTGACTTCTCTCAGTGGGCCAGTTGTATAGCTGATGGTCCTTAATGAGCCATCAAGCAGGCTAGGCAGAATTGACACCAATTTGTCTGGCTGGAGTATTCCCCGGAAGCAGAGCACAAGTTTGAAATACGGGCAGCATAGAGCCAATATTCATAACGTCAACTACAAAAATGATACACATCCAGAGATAGCATAATTCTAATCAGCCAATCATAACCTCTCAATAGACCCCTTACACGACAACCTTTCTATAATATTGGCTGCAAATATAGAACAGTGGTCGCAACGGTGAGCTATACAGTTACAGATTATGTCAATAACATCACAGGAGATGGCACGGCATCAGTGAGACTGATACTGGAATACTGCCTCCAGTTTTGGTGTCCTCATTTGAAAAAGATGTTGTGAAATTGGAGCTGGGTCAGCAAAGAGCCACCAAATGTTGTGAGGGCTGGAGAAAAATGCCTTCTAGGGAGCTATTGAACAAGCTCAACCTGTTTAGCTTATCAAAAGAAGATTGAAAGGTGATTTCATTGAAGTGTTGAAGGGCCTTACTGGAGAGAAAAGATTGGCTATTAAAGGGCTCTTTAATGTAGCAGAGAAAAGCATAACAAGCCCCAATGGCTGGACGGTGAAAAGAGACAAATTCATATTACAACTAAGGCACAAATATTCAACAGCAAAGATGATTCACCACAGGAACAAGCTACCAAGGAAAGTGGTGGATTCACAATCTTCTGATGTCATTTAATGAAGACTAGATGCCTTTCTGGAATGTGTTTACCCAAAAAGTAGCTATTGTGTCATACAGGAGGCCTGTGATATGCAGGGGGTCAGATTAGATGCTCTAATGGTCTCTTCTGGCCATAAAGTCGACAAATTTCTGAAAAACTGAGTGTAGTATTGGGAGCAGCGGCTGATGTTTTACTGTCTAGCCGGCTTGCTTCCTAGAACGAACACTCCTTGAGTGGGGTGATCCACAGGGAGTAGCTCAAACCTCCAAAGTCCCTGGGCAGGGGCAGGACATTAGCACAGCAAGGGAGGGGTGTGGCAGTGACATCACAAAGGCTTTTTGCAGGACCTCAGACTATTGGTCAAAAGTGGTGGGGAGGTGGTGACCTCACAGAGAGATGCTGACATCAGCCAGGCAGGACAGGGGTGAGGGGCCAGGGAAACCTCAGAGACCCCTGTGGCTTTGCTTCAGCAAGTCTCCTTTTCCAGGTCTCTCTTTGAGGACTGAGAGTATTCGGTTTCACATATGTGAGCGCCAGGAGGAACCTCTTTTGAGTTTTCTCCTTCCCTTTTCCTGATTTTACTAGAAAACAACCATCCCTGTTTAGAAGGTAAGAACCTCCTTGAGGTTTGAAACCTGTTCAGTCTGATCCATCTGGTGACCGTTGAATTCTAGGCATGGAAAACACGAGCTTAAGGAGGCAGAATTTTATTCTGCACCTGGGATTTTGTCCCTTAGAATCACTGTGGTCATTAGGGTTTGTCCTTTTTGTTTCACCTTTTCCTCCCTCCCTCCTTTCTCTTTGTCTCTTGCTTCTTTTGTCCTTTCACCTGTTCCCCTCCCAACACCAGGAGCTGTGTGTGTGTGTGTGTGTGTGTGTGTGTTGCGGGGGAGTGCTCTGCAGCTCCCACTGTGGGAGATCCACCCAAAAATGTGGGTCTGAAATAGTGCTCGGGCAGTGATCCTCACCGGTGACCTGGGCCATCCTTTGGGCTCTCTGGTGAGAACCCTCAGCTTCTCGTCCTCAGTCTCTACCCTCTGAGCAGGGGGTTATTGACAGGGAGGAGACTCAGGTCCTTGTTGTTCTCTTTGAAGACCAAGGAAATAAGTCAGAACCAGTTCTATGTTTGATGAATTTTGCTGCTTCACTGCATTAATGGTCTCTGAGCAGTTCATGATTCTCTCTAACATTGCAGTTCTCCTCAAATACTTGCTGAATAATTACTGTGCACTGTTGTTGGTGTGGAGCTCATCTGAGAGCACTTTACTCAGGTCATTCAATGTAGGAAATTCAAGATCCGATGGTTAGTTTGAAAATCAGGGCTCTTGGGTCCTATTCCCAACTCTGCCACTGCCTGCCTGTGTGACCTAAAACAAGTAAATTCTCCTTTCTCAGCCTTAGCTGCTCCCTCTTTCAAATTGGGATAATAATGATCCACTCCTACCTACCTCAACACACTCACTCTTCCCCAACATACACGTTATCTCTCCCCCCACACACACAGTCTCCACACTGCAGTTGAAAGGCAGCTGGCAATCTAGTAGGATGCCCATTGGGCAATGGGGTAGGGAAACCTGCTGGCATTAGACTTGTTGGGGCCTGAGGCTGAAGTCAAAAGTCTGAGCCCCACCACCCAGGGCTGAATCCCTCAAGCTCTGGTTTTGCCCTTCCCCCACTTGGGCGGAGCTCAGGCTTTGGCTCCCCCCTGCCCTGTGTGGGAGGGGCTTGGTCCCTCTTTCCAGGGCCATGCAGTAAGTTTTTTTGGCAGAAGGTGGTTGCAGTGAAAAGAAGTTTGAGAAAACCTGGCATAGAGCATCTCCATTACTGAGCTGCAGCAGCAATGTTGCGGGGGAGTTTGAAATGTTGACGTGTCTTTAGCCTCTGAACACATCTAGACTTGGCTCCCTGTGGCACCCTGGGTGATCAGACACTGAAAGTACAGCCATGGAGACACCACACAGCCTAGCTGGCAAGAATCAAGCCTCCACAGAAAGGCACCTCTGGTTTCCTAGCCCAGCTCCCTAAGCCCTCAGCCACAATCACTTAACACAGGGGCCTTTCTACACTCTGGTTCTGTTCTCACTGAAGGGTCATTTCCAATGGTTTGCTCAGACCAGCTTCCCCAGCGCACTCACTGCTGTGCAGCTCTGTACGTGTGGCCATGGCTGAGCAGCAAGAATTCCTGCCCATTTCCCCAGTGGCTGGAGCATGGCTAGAGTGTGTCTGTGGTTAATGATGTTGCTGTAGATTGTTCATTTCCTGCAATTCAGACAGTCCCTTTTCCCAACATATCTCCAGCACATCAGTAATTCCAATAACGGGCAGGTTTTCTCTGGGGCACTGAGATTTTTCAGGGAGTTGGTGGCTCCTTTCTTTCCTCACCCTGGAGTAAACTCAGCTTTTTATTCTGTGGTTCATGTTTTATGGAATAATAGCAGCAGCTTGAAGAAAGAGAAGAGTGAATATCTCACTGTCAGGGCTGAAGGTGGTCACGTCCTCTCTGTCTGACCATCGCCATTGCAGGAGAGAAGGTTTCAATGGAATCGAATGCCCTGGCTCAGACAAGAGATACAGGGAGGTTTTGCTGTTCATGGATCTGTGCAAAGGAAATTGTGTCTCTGTGTGAAACTGAGGAGGGAAATGAAATGCCCACCGGGTGGCGCAATGCCCTAAGCTAAGGCAGGAGGGGGAAGGACTAGAGCTGAGGAATGACTGAAGTGGACTCACGTGGGATTGAAATGACATTTGTTTCTGTCAGGTAGTGAGAAATGTGACATTAATTCAGATGCGGGGTTGAGGCTTCTTTAGCTGCTTGTAAAACTTGAACTTGATTTCCCAGAAGGAAGAGAGGGAAAGTCTGGGGCTGCCTTTAGTCCCTGGCTGGGGTCTCCTCGCCAGTGGAAAACATCCCTTGTTTGGTGCTGCCAAGGGGATCGTGCAGAGCTGAGACGTCCCTCGGCTTGGATCAAAGGGGGAGTTGGATGGAATTTATCACACAACCCTCCCTGCTCCCCAGAGCCCCACGGGGAGAATCTAGAGAAGGGGGAGTCATTCCTCCCCTGCGCTCCCAGAAGAGCTGCTAGGGCTCCTTCCTGCCAGCTACTCACCCCTGGATTCACCCTCAGCTCCTGGGATCTTTCTGCTCCAAAGGCACCAGAGTCCTGGCATGTGGAGGGCGTCACTGCACAGTCTGAAACACAAGGGAGGTTTCTGGAATTGAAGGAAGGAGCAGAAAATGGAGAGGAAAGAAACAGAGAGAAAACGCCTCTTCTCTCTCCCCTCCCTCTCCCAGCAAGAAATGTTACCAAGGACCAGCGTTAGGGGAACTGGTGCCCGGGGCAAAACTTGTACTTTAGCACTTCCCCATCACCCCTGGGCAATCCCCCTCCCCCTTTAGTGCTAGCTCCTGCACTCCCAACCCTTGTGCCTCCTTCACCCCTAACTCCTGCTCCCTCCTGTGCCCTAACCGCTACACTGTGTCCCCTTTGCCCTTAACTCCTGCACTCCCCTCCTGTGCCACCAGCCACTGCCCTGCTCCTGCACCCCCTTCACCCCTAACCCCTGCACTCCCTCCTGCACCCACGTGGGGACACTGACCTGTGTGCATGGAGCAGCTGGCATTGCTGCCTGCTCCTCCCTGGGATGCTGCTCCTCCGGGCACCCCAAGGGGCTGCAGGGGCAGGGCGAGAAGTGACATCGTCTGCGCTCCCTGCATCCAGGTCACTTTCCTCAGCTGGGCTGTATCAGGGGAGGGCAGAGAGCAGCAGCTTCTGATGCTCCCCTCCCAGCACAGCCCAGGTGGGGACAGTGACCAGGACGCATGGGGCACATAGTGTTGCTCCTCACTCCCCCCAGCCCTCTATGGGGCCACGGAGGAGCATTGGGGCAGGGAGAGCAGTGAGCATCTTTGCACCGGCACACGGTGCCCTTTGACCCCCTGGAGCCCTGGGCGGCTGCCGGGGCCCCACCACTAAGGCCGGCCAGGCTCCCCAGCATGAACAGCAGAGACACAGGGAGACTGGCCCCACACTGAGCAGTGGTAGCCTGGGCGGCTCATAATGGAGGCTCGGGGGGGAGGGGTTGCTCAGCCTCCCCAAACCTTGCATCGCCAAGGAGACAGTGAGGCCAATAACTAGGTGCCCTGGCCAAATTGGGCCCCCCTGGAAAAGTCTCCCCCATGTCGGCCCCAGGGCTGGAGGAGCTCCCACTCCCTGCTACGGCCCGGGGGCTGCAGCAGGGGCACAGAGCGTCTCTGGTCTCGGGGCCGCAGCGGGGCAGGGGTAAAGGAGTGACAGGGTGGGGCCAGTGGTGAAACAGAGATGACAGTGGATGGGGCCGTGGGTAGAAGGGGGCGGAGCCACAGACAGAAGTGGGGGGTTATGGTTCCAGTTCTGGGGCTCCCGCACTTGTTCTCCCTTCCCTGGGCTTTAGCATCACTAGCCCCTGCTTAGCGAGTAGGGTTCAGTGGTCCCCAAAATGTGGGGCATGACTCCTAGGGGGACACAGAGGCAAATTCATGGGGGCAGCAGCACTCAGCCCCCATGGAGGGAGCACCATTCAGCCCCACTCTGCCCCAGCTCTTCCCCAACCCCACCCTCAGCCTGGGCCCCTGACTCCCAGCCCAGCCTCGACCCCCTCAACCCTGTCCGCACCCCTCTCTCCCCAGCAAGCAACAGCTCCACTCCCAGCCCCGGTTCTCAACCATGGTTTTCAAGGGTGCCACAGCCATGGATACGAGGGCACAGTGTGAAATGTTTGGGGACCACTGGTTTAGGATGATGTTCTCCATCACTTCTATGCAGTCAAATAAAAGCTATTCCTCACTCACCCCTCCATCAGGACTGACTAAGTATGTTCTGCTGCCCTTCACTCATGCAGGAAGGATAATAACATTTAATGCCACTCAATCCTAAAGTGATTTGTAACCCACCACCAGCCAAAACTGGTCATTTTGGGAAAGCGGCCCCATCATGCTGCATACCTAGGCAGAGTAGGTGTGTCTGTGCAAACACGGTCTGTTCCTGAAGTCTTTCCCCCAGCTCCTCACTAGATGTGAGGGGGGAGCTCATTCAGCCCCTGCTTCCGCTTAATATTTAAAAACTCCTTATTATCCCTAGCTCTGCTGACCTTAGATTTCTCCTTCTATCTTTTTCTTGACAGCTCAGATGAGGTGGCCAAGTGGTTAAGATGATGGGCTGCTAATTCATTGTGTTCTGCACACATGGGTTTGAATCCCATCTTCCTGGAATGCTTTTAGTTTTCACCCCTCCTTTGTAGACAACCATCTCCCCCTTTGGTACAATGACAGATCAAACAATGTTACTTCTTGCAAACAAAAACCTTCTCAGAAACTCAGAACTCCCTTGCTTTAAATAAAATGTCTAAATCCCAGATTAAAAAAAAAATTCTCTAGTCCTGTATTTCTTAGTTTTTATCTCAAAAGGGAACATCCTCATCATCTCCCCCAAACACCCTGGGACGGCCCCAAATTATTAAAATACCCTCAACCCGAGCAAGGCCAGAGCAGTGAACCAGAGCTAGTGTCTAGGCTGAGCTGTTCTGAAGGAGTCAACTCAAACATTTTCTCCCTGCTTCCCTTGGCAAGGTCTGACTGAGAAAACAAAATTCCCCAAACTGAAAATTTTCTGCTGAAAAACCAATACTAGTCTGTTTGGGGACTTTGGTTTGCAAGTATTATTGTTATTATTCTCTTCTGATTTCTGAATCAGTTCAGTCTTTGTCCTCCAGGTGTGTTTCCAGCTGCTGAGTTGTGGGGGAGAGAGGCCAAGTCATGATGTCTCTTCCCCTCTTTCATAGTTTCTTCCAACTTGCTAGGAATCTCCTTTGCTACCATGTGAGTCAAGCAATGTCCATTTTTGCTGTGCTATCTCAGAGAAGCCTGCATTGTACACGGTTCCTGGGATAGTCCTTGGGACTGTGGATCCCCTCAATGGGCCAGCAGCGAGTCTGGCTCCTCCATTGTCGCACCTGAAAGGCTGGTGTGGGGCATTTCCCAACCTCATAACATATCTCAGTAACGCACACAGAGCAAAACTTCATAACTTCTCAACCAATGTGAGCACACACAATCCAACAAGATATTAATGTTCAACAGATCAAGACTTTTGAAATGATACCTCACCAGGCACACTTTGTACCAACCATATTATCATTATATGAGAGTGGTGAATATGGGGCTTCCAGGTGCTGCTTTGAGCAGAGCGTGCCACACCTGGGCTTACATTGCAATGGAGACGTACCCTTAGAGTCCATCTCTCCTGGGATAAAGATGGCAGCAGGGCTGGCCTGGGTCATCTGACTTGGGCTCATGGACGTAAAGCTGAGGGGCTAAAAACTGTGGTGCAGATATTTGTGTTCACGCTGAAGCCTGGGTTCAGAAACCCTCACCCCTCATGGGGCCTCAGAGGTTGGGCTCAAGCCCATATGTCTGCACTGTAATTTTATAGAGGTTGGGAGGGAGTTTAGCAAGTGGAAACGGTAAAACCACATTGAGGGGACTGGATCACTGACCTATCAGCTCTTAACATCCAAACTTTCAGTAACTCTATTATCAATGCCTGTGAGTGTAATTTAAACCATAGATCCATCTAGCTCTGAATCTTGTCTTCTGACAGTAGCCAATACCAGGTGCCACAAAAGCCACTCCTCAAGGTACTACTGGGAGTTCAACCGAGGATCTCCTGCTTACAAAACAAAGGTTTTAACCAGCTAAGCTATAGTACCTGCTATTATTTAAAGTATCATGTTTGCCCACACCTGACTTTCTGCCAATCCCCACTGGGCCCTGACAAGTGTTGCTCATGTTTGGATTCTGTAAAGCAGAGGAGCAGATGACGTTTTGCTCCCAAGGTGTGTGTGTGATTCTTTGGACAGGTCTACA
The DNA here is from genome assembly GCF_020497125.1 of Mauremys mutica. Lineage (NCBI taxonomy): Eukaryota > Metazoa > Chordata > Testudines > Geoemydidae > Mauremys > Mauremys mutica. The sequence continues at coordinate 282,690 of NW_025423288.1, forward strand.
CTACAAAATTAGGTTGGAGTAATTACATTATCTAGGCTGGCAATGCCGTTATATAAACGTAATCCCAGTGTAGATAACAGCTCAGCAGTCAGAACTTTCTGGAGCTATGAAAGGGGAGGGGCCCAGACTCTGTAGCAGGAATGCAGGGCAGGCGAGTTCACGGCAGGCATTGTGGGATACTGGTGGAGACCAGTTATGGTGATATAATGACCAGCAGCATTTACACTGACAATTTGTCACTTTAAGTTTGCTGCAAAAAGCTCTAGGCCTCTCGTCGAGGTGGTTTTATTTTGTCACCAAAACAGGGCAGTTTTGTCGCCAGACGTGGCATTGCAGTGTGTGCACCAGCCAAAAGCTGCTGACCGAGGGAGCGTTGTGTGTTCTTCACACACCTGAGCAATATACTGATGCTGAAATAACTTTGTAGTGCAGACCTGGCCAAATATTCACACACACACACACACAAACACAGCTTGCAAGGAAAATGTCACCTGCTCCTCTGCTTTGCAGAATCCAAACACAAGCAAAGCGTGTTCAGGCCCCAGTGGGGATGGCAGGGAGTCAGGTGTGGGCAAACATAATACTTTAAATAATAGCAGGTACTATGGCTTAGCTGACAGACTGCAGATTATAACCCAGCAGGCAGATTATAACCCAGGAAGCCAAATCCTTCCCCAAACTGACAGTTGAAGCAGAAGATCCCCTTGGAAAGATCAGGATTTTTGCCTTTAAAAACAAGGAAAATGTGCATTGTTCTCTTCTGTCTACAGCGAGAGATTGAAGAAGCGCAATAGATTTCATTGACTGGAGGTTAAGAGGGGATTTAATCACTGTTTTTAAATACACAGTTTTAAAAATTCCCAGAGGGGGGAATATCTGATTTTAAAGGGTTCTTTAATTCACCAGATAAAGGTTGAACATGACCCCATTGGTTTGCAGTCAATGTCACAAAATGCCAACTGGAAATTACCATTTTTTAACCGTGAGGCTAATTATCTAGTGGAACAAGCTCCGTAAGGGACATGGTTAATTCCCCATCTCTGCCCTGTGTAAATGAAGACCGCAGCTCTTGCTGCAAGACACCTGGTGTGTGGGTGTCCCTGTTCCCCATTCAGAACCTCTGGTACATGGTGCTTCCCTCTTCCCAGTTCAAGATCCCCATCATGTGGGTGCTCCCATCCAGGATCCCCGGTGGGTGTCTCTGTCCCCCACCCCATGAACTAGCTCCCGTGTGTGGTTTCCCCTGCCTGCCCCCATCCGGGATCTGTGGGTGTCTCTGTTCCCCTTTTCAAGATCCGTGTTGCTTGGGTGCATCCCTCCCCCCAAATCAGAATCCCCAGCATGTGGGTGCTCCCATCCCCCCATCCAGGCTCTGCAGGGGGTGTCTGTATAAAAAGAGACTGTGTCTCACTGTCTTGCCCAGGCTACACTGCAGGGGCTATTCACAGGTGCGATCCCACTACTGATCAGCATAGGAGTTTTGACCTGCTCCGTTTCCTGACCTGGGCCAGTTCACCCCTCCTTAGGCAACTTGGAGACCCCAAGCTTCCCCGGGATCACCATATTGATGCTGAACTTAGTGCGGACACCTGATCGGCACAGCCCGCTGCAGCCCAGAACTCCTGAGCTCAAGTGATCTGCCACCCTCAGCCTCCCCAGGAGCTGGGATCACAGGTACCAGCCACAGGGCCCGGCTTGTTTTGCAATTTGGCAGCTGGAGCTTTAAACTCTGCTTGTGAGCTCTGTGCCTTGGCCAGACGGGGACAGCCTGGAACTGGGAAATGCTCCTGCTTCCCCCGCCCCCATCTCATGTCGAGCTGCAGGCGCCGCTGTCCTCCCAGGTAAGATCCCGGATGTTTCGGTGTCCCCTTCCCCCGCCCAGCTGTCCGGTTACTTCTGCCCCCCAGACAGAATCCTGGATTAGCAGACAGACCAATGGAGAAATGCCGTTGAGTCCAGGGTAATACTCCACTGCCATTTTACCTTTTTCGCTTGCTAAACTCCTTCCCAACCTTGTGGGGTCCCAGAGCCTGGTATTGAGCCTGAGCCGAGATGTCTACAGTGCAAATTTACCACCCCACGGCCCTAGCCTGGGAGCCTGCACTGGCACGGGACAACCGTGGGTGTTTCATTGCAGTGCGGACATAGCCTAGCATTATGTCTACACTGCCATTAACACACCCAAGTCACTATTCTCAAACCCTGGGTCAGTTGATTCAGGCTTGTGGGGCTTGTGCTGCAGGGTTATAAAATTACAGTGTAGACACTTGGGCTTGAGCCCAGCCTCCGAGACCCCACGAGGGGTGAGGGTCTCCGAGCCTGGGCTCCAGTCTGAGCCCCAGGAGCCCAAATCAGATCATCCAGGCCAGCCAGGCCAGCGGGATTTTATCACAGTATAGATGCCCTCTCAGGGTATGTCTACACTGCAATGTAAGCCCAGGGTTAGCAGAAGTCATGTCAGCAGCCCCAACACATAAACATAAACCACGAGGGAAACCCCCCCCCCCCAGATAAGCTGGGCAGTGTCCTTCTCCCTACGGTTCGTAAGTCCAGCAACCAAAAGTCCTTTAACATGAGCCCTCCCCTCTCTTTGCCCCACTCACAGCTGTTGTCCTTAGTCAGTGCAAGCCCAGAGGTGCCTCTGTAGAGTTCACCTGCCATCCTGGGTGGAAAAGGAGGGAAAATAAGAACTGGGGAAGGCAGCAGGTGATTCTAATTCCTTAGGGATATTCTGTTTGTTTGTATGTGTGTGTGTGTGCAGGGGAGGAACATGCTCTATGCCCAGAGGCCTTTATTCCTCCAGGCTGCAAGGACAGAGGGGCTGTCAGGAAGTTGCCCCTTCAAACCACACACAAAAAGGCCCTTCTGAGGAAAGGGAAAATCCTAAAGTGAAAAAGTAACATCAAAGAGGACTCCAGCAAGACAGCATAAGATCTTGGGGAGTAGTTTATCACCTGACCAAGGACTTGAACCCTGGACCCTCAGATTAAAAGTCTGATGCTCTGCCAGCTGAGCTAGCCAGGCTCACAAAGAAAAACATCAAGTTGGTGCAGAGGAGAAACTAGTCAAGAAAACAAGAGCGGGAAACAATATGGGAAACCTGCTGCTCTCTCTGGCCTGGTCAACACTACGAGTTTATATCGAATTTAGCAGCATTAAATCGCATTAACCCTGCACCCATCCACACAACGAAGCCCTTTATATCGATATAAAGGTCTCTTAATACCGGTATCTGTACTCCTCCCCGACGAGGGGAGTAGCGCTGAAATCGGCATTGCCATGTTGGATTAGGGTTAATGTGGCCACAATTCGATGGTATTGGCCTCCGGGTGCTATCCCACAGTGCACCATTGTGACCGCTCTGGACAGCAATCTGAACTCGGATGCACTGGCCAGGTAAACAGAAAAAGCCCCATGAACTTTTGAATTTCATTTCCTGTTTGCCCAGTGTGGAGCGCCGATCAACACAGGTGACCATGCAGTCCCAGAATCAAAAAAGAGCTCCAGCACTGACTGTAGGGGAGATACTGAAGCTGATCTCTGTATGGGGAGATGAATCTGTTCTATCAGAACTCCGTTCCAAAAGATGAAATGCCAAAACATTTGAAAAAAATCTCCCAGGCTATGATGGACAGAGGCCACAACAGGGACTCAACACAGTGCTGAAACTTAAGGAGCTGAGATAAGCATACCAGAAAGCCAAAGAATGAAATGGACACTCACGGAGGGAGGGGCGGCTGATGACTGTAGCTATCCCACAGTTCCCGCACTCTCCAAAAACCATTTGAATTCTTGGCTGAGTTTCCAAAGCCTGAAGGGTCAAAAACATTGTCACGGGTGGTTCAGGGTATATGTCGTTGCCCCCCCTCCCCCGTGAAAGCAAAGGGAAAAAAATCATTTCTCGCCTTTTTTCAATGTCACCGTATGTCTACTGGATACTGCTGGCACATGTTGTGCTGCAGCGCTACACAGCAGCATCCCCTTCCCTTCCCTTCCCTTCCAGATGGCAGACGGTACAGTAGGACTGGTATGCGTCATCGTCGTCCCATGAGTGCTCCTGGCTGGCCTTGGTGAGGTCGCCCAGGGGCACCTGGGCAAAAATGGGAATGACTCCCAGGTCATTCTCTTCTTTAAGCTTTGTCTAATGGAGATTCAGTCCTGCCTGCAATATCATAGCAGCTGGAGGCTGCCCCCCCTCCCCCTTTGAGCTCTACTTGCAGAGGCAATAAAGTCAGTGTTGTTTCAAATTCCTGCATTCTTTATTACTTCATCACACAAATGGGGGGATAACTGCCACGGTAGCCCAGGAGGGGTGGGGGAGGAGGGAAGCAATGGGTGGGGTTGTTGCAGGGGCACCCCCTAGAATGGCATGCAGCTCATCATTTCTGCGGGATGTCTGGGGCTCTGACCCGGAGCGGCTGTTTGCCTCTTTGGTTCTTTAGTAGGCTTGCCTGATAGTCTAGACAGGACTGACTCTCCCTTTAGACAAAACGTAAAAAAGGGAATGACCGGGGGAGTCATTCCCATTTTTGTCCATGCGTCCCCGGCCGACCTCACCGAGGCCGGCCAGGAGCACCAATGACAGCAGCACACAGTACATTATGACTGGTCACTGTCATTGTCAACTTGCAAAGCAGCAGACGGGACGGTATGGCTAGTAACTATCTTTGCTCACTTGCAAAAGGCAAGGGGATGCTGCTGTGTAGCGCTGCAGTACCGCGTCTGTCAGCACCATCCAGTAGACATACGGTGACAGTGAAAAAAGGCTGAACGGGCTCCATGGTTGCCGTGCTATGGCGTCTGCCCGGGCAATCCAGGGAAAAGGGCGCGAAATGATTGTCTGCTGTTTCTTTCACGGAGGGAGGATTGAGTGACGACATTTACCCAGAATCAACCATGACACTGTTTTTGGCCCATCAGGCATTGGGATCTCAACCCGGAATTCCAATGGGCGGGGGAGACTGCGGGAACTATGGGATAGCTATGGGATAGCTACCCACAATGCAACACTCTGGAAATTGACGCTAGCCTCGTACATGGACGCACACCACTTAATTAATGTGCTTAGTGTGGCCGCATGCACTCGACTTTATACAATCTGTTTCCAAAAAACAGTTTCTGTAAAATTGGAATAATCCCATAGTGTAGACATACCCTGTGATTAACAACTTTGGTGGCTAATTGAAAGGCTGATGGTTCAAACCCAAGTGAAGATGGAGGTGTTTTTTTAGTGATGAGAATCCAGTACATTTTAACAGGCAGAAAAGTGCCTCAATGCTGCTCTAGCCTCATTGGGCAAGCATAAGTGGCACTTTTGCCAGATGCATTGGTGGTATAGTGGTCAGCATAGGTGCCTTCCAAGCAATTGACCTGGGTTCGATTCCCAGCCAATGCAAGGATGTGACATTTTCTCTACTGGGAATTGGTTTTATTTCAGTCACGTTGTGTCAGTTTATCAATGAAATGAGAGAATCGATGTCCTGCAGGTCATTGAACACACAATGGAGGAAGAAAGGGGTGGGACTGTACAATGAGCTATTGGAGTTATCTGGTATTACAATGTTTGGTTTATTTAAAAAAAAATCTTTACTTCCCTCTCCCTTTTAGACTCAAAGCCTTTAAGGTCAGAAGGGACCAGTGTGATCATCTAGTCCGACCTGCTGCACCTTGCAGGCCAAAAGACCCCACCCACCCACTCCTGTAATAGACCCGGGAGGGGAGGCAGCTCTGTGCACTGCCCCTACCCCAGGCAGCACATGGAGGCCCTCTGCTCCCCTCCCCACATCAGTGTGCAGAGATGTACCAGCAGCACTAAGGTGGCTCCCTGCCCACTCTGCCTCCGTCCCTCCGTGCCGCTCCCAGAAGTGGTTGGCACGTCCCAGCATCCCCTGGGGTGGGGGGAGTGTCTCCATTCACTGCCTCTGCCCCGAGTACCAACTCCGCAGCGCCCATTGGCCAGGAACTGCAGCCAATGGGAGCTCTGGGGGCAGCACCTGCAGGCAGCGGCACACGGAGACCCCTGGCCCCGCCCACCTAGGAGCTGCTGCCGGAGGGTTGTGTGTACCAGTCACTTTGTGAGCTGCAGTGCCCAGGGTAAGCGCCACCCCTCCTGCACTCCACCCCCTTCCCCCAGCACAGAGCCCGCACCCCGCACCCAAATTTCCTGCCAGAGCTTTGCTTGTCTTCCTTTCACCCAGAACCATCCTTCTTCTCCTGGGCTGCAAGTAGCCATCCCTGGGAAGCCAAGAGGCAGGCACAAGATTCTACCTCCCAGCAGCCAACCGCACCTCCCCAGGCTTTGCAGAACGACTGGTGGTGCTCTACTAACCCCACTTAGCCGCACTGAGGCGCTTAGCTTCTGCCCTGCCTTCCTCAGCTCGACTTTCCTCTTTTGCCCCATTCCTACCTCACTCCCTCCTTTGGCAAGTCACACAAAGGAGGCCAGCAGGAAGAGCCGGCCACCATAGGCCAATCTCCAAGGGCAGAGGAGACCAAGCCACAAGGCTTCAAAAGATGACTGGCCAAGATCCTCTAGCTTTCCCCTGCTGATGCCAAGGCTTTTTCCTCAGCTCATTTCACCACCCTCTGCCATGCAGGGATTGGGGTTATCGCAGGTGTTACCCGAAATTGGGCCAGCTAGTAAGCGTAGGGAGGACTAATGACCCACCAGAGTTTGGCAGAAAGCAGCACGTTTGTTATAATGACAGCTAAGCTCAAAAGAAGAAGCGGGGGGGGGGGGGGAGGTGTCACACTCACACTTGCATACTCACACTCCCAGGACAGGCACACCACTAGAGATGTCAGGATTCTGCAAGGTAAGTGTCCCACAGCGCAGCTATGGACGGTGCGATGAAGGTAAGTCTCCCTGAGGCACAATGAAATACAACGCAGAGAACCACTGGCCAGGCGGTCCGGGCAAAGGGCATTCACTGGAGGTACAAGCTTGTGAGTGCTCTCCTGAGCACAGGGCCCTTCCCCTTTTAAGGACCTGCTCCTCATGGCCTGTGACTAGAGATGACTTGGCTGCATCTGGTGGGTCACACTCCACCTTGGGCAGTGTCCATGCTCTGGGTGTGTGATCACTGCCTAATTAGAGTCCCAGACACCTTGTCTACCTAGAAGCTCTTCTGCTCTTCAAGCAGCCCATTCATACCACGAGCATTCCAGGAGGGAGCGGGATGGGAAAAGCTACTTCACAGGCATTCAGAGAGGGAGAAGAGACAAAAGTGGGAGCAGGGGAAGTATAACAGACCTTCTGAGCATAGAAATCACTGCTGCTCCTACAACAGCAGGGACAGGCCAGTAGGAGCTGGGACAATTAAACCCACATGTTTCTGCCTGGTTTTGAATGAGGGACCTTTTGCATGTTAGGCAAATGTGATAACCACTATACTACAGAAACTCTGTCACAGGTCTCTGCCCCTCCCTTCATAAGACCATAAGAATGGCCATATTGGGTCAGACCAAAGGTCCATCCAACCTCACATCCTATCTGCTAACAGTGGCCAATGGCGGGTGCCCCAGAGGGACTGAACCTAACAGGTAATGATCAAGTGATCTCTCTCCTGCCATCCATCTCCACCCTCTGACAAACAGAGGCTAAGGACACCATTCCTTACCCATCCTGGCTAATAGCCATTCATGGACTTAACCTCCATTCATTTATCTGCAAAAAGAACAAGGAGTACTTATGGCACCTTAGAAACTAACAAATTTATTTGAGCATAAGCTTTCCTGGGCTAAAACCAACTTCATTGGATGCATGCAGTGGAAAATAGAGCAGGAAGATATATATATACACACACACAGAACATGAAAAATTGGGTGTTGCCATACACACTATAACAAGAGTGATCAGTTAAGGTGAGCTATTATCAGCAGGAGAAAAAAACCTTTTGTAGTGGCTTTCATGGCCTTTGAGAAAGCAAGACAGAGCCTTGGAAGGCCCCGCAGGGTTTGTGGCACAGGAATTGTTCTCAGATTCCACTGAGACTTCAACTCAAATTGCAGGATTCAAAGTCCTTACACCATGGGACCAGCAGAGCACCTGTTGATTACTGTAGACTTCCAGCAGGGAGGACTCTGTGGGCAGGGGCGGCTCTAGGCATTTTGCCGCCCCAAGCACGGCAGGCAGGTTGCCTTCGGCGGCTTGCCTGCGGGAGGTCCGCCGAAGTTGCAGGACCAGCAGACCCTTCGCAGGCATGCCGCCGAAGGCAGCCTGCCTGCCGCCCTCGGGGCGACCGGCAGAGCACCCGCTGCAGCTTGCTGTCCCAAGCACGTGCGTGCTGGGGCCTGGAGCCGCCCCTGTCTGTGGGGACAATTTTTTCAGGCAGGGAGGACTCAGTGGGAACATGCCTCTGTGACCAGCCCTGCATTTGCTCAAAAAGTCAGCACCCAGCACTTTGCTGCAGGCCCAGAGGCCTTTCTTCCTCCAGACTATGAGGCCAGTGGACAGGTGAGGCAGTAACACCTTCAGTCCCAGTCAGTAAAGGGCCCTTCCTAGGAAAGGCCATGTCCTGAAAAGGAAAAACTAAAGTAAAGGAAAGTCCTGGGGGATAGTGTTTCTTTACCTGACTAGGGACTTGAACCCTGGACCCTCAGATTAAAAGTCTGATGCTCTGCCAACTGAGCTAGCCAAGCTCACATTTTAAAGAGGCAAATTTCATGCAGAAGAGAAACTAGTCAAGAAAAATGAGGGCAGGAAACAATACAGAAAACCTGCTACTCTCGCTCTCTTAGCAGTCCTAGCCCCGCCTGCTCCTCCATCCAACGCCCTGAGGCCTTATTCTTTTTTTCGTTAAATATCAAATCCAGGAGAAAACACAGTTATACAAAGCAAAATGAAATCACAAACAGAAATGTCATTGGAAATACAGAAATAAAAAAGGAAAATGCAATCCCCATCACTTTATCATGTCTGGGCAATTCCTGTATCAAGAGCACCCGCTAAGGTCCTTGTGTGCTTACGAGAAACCTGGAGGAACTCATACCACAACCTGAACATGAAACTCAACTGCTCCCAGGTGCTGCAGTAAAACCCTTTCCCTGCTGTGACGTTGTACTCCATAGGATTTTATGAAAATATGCTAATGAGTGTGAATATAAAGTGACTGGACTATGCTTCATGCAAAAGGTCTCTTGTAAGGTATCATTACAAAGCTTATAATCTATTGTGTGTATTCATCCTATTTGTATGAACCGATCATTCTTGGATCTGAAACTAGAAATATGAACTATAACTCTGAGGTCCTGTTGTAATGATGCAAAGTGTGGGCCATTAACAGTGGTTTGGACTCTTGATGGCTCCCATTAACCAGGACAATAGACTGTAGATGGCTCTGTCCTACACCATCTGTGAGTCAGGCCAGGAAGAATGAAGGCTTGGGGGTCTCACAGGACATGTGACCATGTCACCTGGTACAGGAATCCACCTTAAACCTGGGGCTCTTCCTCAGGAGAGAGACAAAAAATTCCTGCCTTGTACCAAAGCTGTATAAGGGGGTGGAACTGAACAAACATGGCTGCAGTCATGAGACATCCCCTAGCTACCACCTGAGCTGGAACAAGGGCTATACCAGGTGAAAAGATTGGGCCCAGACTAGAAATAAGTCTAGTCTTTGCCTCTCAGTCTTTGCAGATGGGACCTTTCCCTCCAGTGCTGGAGGATTCGCCCTTCTCATCTACCCTTGTCCCAAGCAGCACAGCGGGTGGGAATCTTAAATGTACAGAGAAGACTTAGGAGCAGAAAACCCCCCAGACCTTCCATGCAATTAGCACTTGCCCCTCACTGAGCAGGATTAAAACTCCTGCAGGGAGACTGCTGGGCCACATCCCCTCTGGGCATGAGCAAAGCAGCAGGGTGAAAAAGTGAAGCTGGAGATACAACCCAGGGCCTCATACATGCAAAGCATGTGCTCTACCACTGAGCTACGTCCCCAGATGGGCCATGTGTGCTATAGGTTACACTCAGAGCCCTCCTGTTTCCAGAGCACCTAGTGGCCTAAAAGCAGCATGAGGGACACATTCCCTGCTCTGAGGCCAAAATAATACACTGATGATAATAAGAAGTATATAGAAAGATTTTGCAGTCACTATGGGCATAACTATGATGATTGTTTCGTGTTTCACTCTTAATATCTGGCACCACCACTGCCTTTTCCTTTAGTCTTGCAGTTAACAAAGGGTAAAACTAAACATCACTTCAGATACAAGGGAGTATTTGTCTTCATTCCTGTTAGCTACACAGGGGTTTGATGTAGCTGCTTTCAATCCTCTGGCTCTGCTGGGATAAGTAACATTTCAGGGTGTCACTGAACTGAAGGAGGGAGATCACTTTTTGACAGGTTACACCTCCTCTTAAGGGTGTTTGTCTGGCTGGCAGCCCTGGTGCCCAGGTCTCTCCTGAGGGAAGAAAGTTTCTGTGCAAAATACTAAAACTTTTAACAGAGAGGAGGGAAAGGCGATGGACACATGATGGGGCCAGTATGTACCACAACATGGTTCTTCTATGTGGGATGACTCTGAACACTGACTGATCTCCACTCCCTTGGATTTGAAGAGATGTTTAGTTGTGCACTTGGGAACCTATAAGGCTGAAGGAATTTTATGGATGGTGACACTACGATTGAAGGGTTATTTAATGTTGTAAAAATTGTTAAAAACAATTAGCTTAAACTGGAACTGCCTGTTAGTAAAGGCTGGTTTCACCACGTCAGTTCCATAAGCTCTGCTAGAAATGCCCTAGCTTCTCTCCTGCCTCGGTGGGAATTGCAGGGAATCGTCCCCTGCTGCCCTTGGCTCCAGGCTGGTTTTTCTGGGGAGAGGATGTGGAATTGGCTTGTTTGCTGTTGAGAAGGGAGCCGGGCCAGTTCTCAGGGAATGAGAACTCCCAGCATCTTCCCAGCCCAACCCAGGCTGCTGCCCTGTCCCAGCCTCTGTTCCCCTGGGGGCCCTGCGTGTTTGACTCTAGAGCAGGCCGGGAGCAGCAGCTGAGGCAGAGGACAGCCTGGGCCGGGCAGATAAGAAGGAGTTTAGCCAGCAAAAAAGGTAAAATGGCAGGGGAGTATTACCTTGGACTCGACGGCATTTCTCCATTGGTCTGTCTGCTTTGGGGCAGGGACAGTAACACGTCCTGCTGCATTCGTTATTTCAAAGGGTGGTTTAGGATTTTCATTCTCACACACGGTGCACAAAGCAGGACTCAACCTTTGCTGTAAACTAAACAAGCTGCTCACAGATTCTGGCAGCCACAATGAGCATTTGGGTGAGAGCTCAGACCTGCCCGTCCCAGAGGGAGGAGGTCATCCGTGTGGGGACTGGCCCACTGACCTACCCGCTCCTAACTTCCAAACGTTCAGTAACTCTGTTATCAGTGCCTGTGAGTGTTATTTAAACCATAAGAAAAACCACACTGGGCTAGACCAAAAGGCCATCTAGCTCTGCATCTTGTCTTCTGACAGTAGCCAATACCAGCTGCCCCAACAATCAGTCAACAAGGCACCACTGGGAGTTGAACCTGGGATCTCCTGTTTACAAAACAGAGGTTTTAACCAGCTAAGCCATGGTGCCTGTAGGTAGCTATAACACACTGTCTGCCCACACCTGACTCTCTGCCATCGCCAACAGGGCCTGACAAGCTTTGCTTGTGTTTGGATTCTGCAAAGCAGAGGAGCAGGTGAAGTTTTCCTTGCAAGCTGTGTGTGAGTGAATCTTTGGCCAGGTCTGCACTACAAAGTTGTTTCAGCAGAATTATATTGCTCAGGTATGTGAAAAACACACAACTTTCTCTAGGTCGGTAGCTTGTGGCTGGTGTACACACTGCAATGCCCTGTCTGGCGACAAAAGTGCCCTGTTTTGCTGACAAAATAAAACGACTTCAATGAGAGGGCTAGAGCTTTTTGCAGCAAACTTAAAGTAACAGAGTAAATGCTGCTGTTCATTATATCACCATAACTGGCCTTCCCCAGTATCCCACAATGCCCGCCGTGAACTCGCCTGCCCTGCATTCCTGCTACAGAGCCATGGGCCCCTCCCCTTTCATAGCTCTGGGAAGTTCTGACAGCTGAGCCTGCTGCTCTGCTCCGGCAGCCAGGAGAAAATCACTGCTATGGATGCTGCTCTCTCCCGCACTGCGAACACAGAGCAGGGTGGTGTGAACTTCCTGTAGGGGGGCCACTGGCATCCGAACTGTGACACGCCCATGACACCCCTTCCCTCGAGGAGGCTCTTACCTTCTAAACAGGGACTTCTGTTTTCTAGTAAAATCACTAAAGGGAAGGAGAAAACTCAAAAGAGGTTCCTCCTGGCGCTCACGTACGTGAACCCGAATACTCTCTCAGTCCTCAAAGAGAGACCTCGAGAAGGAGACTTGCTGAAGCAAAGCCACAGGGGTCTCTGAGGTTTCCCTGGCCCCTCGCCCCTGTCCTGCCTGCCTGATGTCAGCATCCCTCTGTGAGGTCACCACCTCCCCACCACCTTTGACCAATAGTCTGAGGTCCTGTTAAAGGCCTTTGTGATGTCACTGCCACAACCCTCCCTTGCTGTGCTAATGTCCTGCCCCTGGCCAGGCACTTTGGAGGTTTGAGCTACTCCCTGTGGATCACCCCACTCAAGGAGCATTCGTTCTAGGAAGCAAGCCGGCTAGACAGGAAAACATCAGACGCTGCTCCCAATGCTACACTCAGTTTTTCAGAAATTATTCGACTTGATGGCCAGAAGAGACCATTAGAGCATCTAATCTGACCTCCTGCATATCACAGGCCTCCTGTATGACACAAGAGCTACTTTTGGGGCAAACACATTCCAGAAAGCCATCTAGTCTTCATTAAATGACATCAAGAGATGGTGAATCCACCACTTTCCTTGGTAGATTGTTCCTGTGGTGAATCATCCTCGCTGTTGAATATTTGCATCTTATTTGTAATATGAATTTGTCTTTTTTCACCTTCCAGCCACTGGGTTTTGTTATGCCTTTCTCTGCTGGATTAAAGAGCCCTTTAATACCCAATCTTTTCTCTCCATTAAGGCCTTTCAACACTTCAATGAAGTCACCTTTCAATCTTCTTTTGATAAGCTAAACAGGTTGAGCTCATTCAATAGCTCACTAGAAGGCATTTTTCTTCAGCCTTCAGAACATTTATTGGCTCTTTGGTCATCAGATTCCTGAACTGCAGCTGGATGTGGTTCTTGTTCTTCTGCACAGCACAGCTCCTGGAGAAGAGGGATCTGCAAATGTACATTCGTATGATCCCTTTGTTTAATTGATGAAAACATAAATTGACACTTAGAGGATTGCAACTGATTTCAGTTGATGGACAGCTTTGCTAGGTTTTTATGCATTTGGACAGTGAAATGTTGAGTGTTTACATTCATATCAAGCACCCCCATACAGTGGAGCTCCTGAACATAATGGAGAATGGAAATGAAAATGTTTTCCTTTTTTTAAAAAAAAGAAAGGGATGGTTTTAAGAGAACACGGGGGCTTGAATCAAAGACCACTTGATCTACCATCAAGCACTCTACCACTAAGCTATGCCTCCATGACCACAGGAGAATGGACTCATGATCTCCAGGACTTTGAAGGACAGACCCTGCTTTATCAAGGTACTTTGCCATTCCCAGACTACAGGTGGTTTTAAAAATGGGGTTTGATTAAACTTCTTAAATGTGGTGAACACCACAGCTTGCACACCCACCGATATAGCTTCTCCCACTGACATCGCTGCCACCTCTTGGGGAAGTGGATTAATTACACCCACAGGAAAACTCTCTCCCCTCAGCATAGAGCAGTGGTTCTCAAGCTGTGTGTCAGGACCCGCAAAGATGTGACCCTGTTTTAATGGGATTGCCAGGGCTGGCATTAGACTTCTTGGTGCCTGGGGCTGAAGCCGAAAGTCTGAGCCCCACCACTCAGGGCTGAATCCCACAAGCTCTGGTGGTTTTGCCCTCCCCTAACCAGGGCAGGCCTCAGGCTCTGTCTCCTCTGCTTGTGCTCAGTGTGGAGGGGCTTGGTGCATCTTTCCAGGACCATGTAGTAAGGTTTTTTTTGGCACAAGGGGTTTGCAGTGAAAGGAAGTTTGAGAAACCCTGGCATAGAGCCTCTGAATATGTCTAGACTTGGCTCCTTGTGGCACGGTGGATGATCAGACACTGATCGTGCAGCCATGGAAACACCACACACCAGCCTCACCTAGTAGGCAAGAATCAAACCTCCACAGAAAAATGCCTATTGCTTTCTAACCCATCTCCCTAAGCCCTCAGCCACCACAACTTAACAAAGGGGCTTTTCTACACTATGGTTCTGGTCTCACTGAAGGGTCATTTCCAATGGTTTGCTCAGACCAGCATTAGGGAAAATGGTGCCCTGGGCAAAGCTTGTACTTTGTCACTTCCCCATTGCCCCTGGACGATCCCCACTCCCCCTTTACCGCTAGTTCCTGCACTCCCAACCCTTGCACCTCCTTCACCCCTAACTCCTGCCCCCTCCTGTGCCCCCTTTGGCCTTAACTCCCAGTGCCACCAGCCATTGCCCCTCTCCTGCAGCCCCTTCACATGGCTCCAGTGCTGGGGGCCCCGCACTTGTTCTCCCTTTCCCTGGGATTTGGCATCACTAGCCCCTGCTTAGTGAGTAGGGTTCAGTGGTCCCCAAAATGTGGGGCATGACTCCTAGGGGGAGGAGGAACATTCATGGGGGCACCTCAGCGCCTGAGCCAGCCCCCATGGAGGGAGCAGCACTCAGCCCCACTCTGCCCCAGCTCTTCCCCAACCCCACCCTCAGCCTGGGGCCCTGGCTCCCAGCTCAGCCTCGACCCCCTTACCCCTGTCTGCACCCCTCTCCCCAGCAAGCAACAGCCCCACTCCCAGCCCCGGTTCTTGACTGCAGCTTCCGAGGGGCCACAGCCATGGCTAAGAGGGCACAGAGTGAAATGTTTGGGGAATCACTGGTTTAGGGTGACATTCTCAATCACTTCTACAAAGTCCAATAAAAGCAATTCCTCACCCACCCCTCCATCAGGACAGACTAGGTATGTTCTGCTGCCCTTCACTCATGCAGGAAGGATAATAACATTTCATTCCACTCAATCCTAAAGTGATTTGTAACCCACCACCAGCCAAAACTGGTCATTTTGGGGAAGTGGCCCCATCATGCTGCATAGCTAGGCAGAGTAGGCGTGTCTGTGCAAACACGGTCTGTTCCTGAAGTCTTTCCCCCAGCTCCTCACTAGATGTGAGGGGGGAGCTCATTCAGCCCCTGCTTCCGCTTAGTATTTTAAAACTCCTTATTGTCCCTATCTCTGCTGGCCTTAGATTTTGCCTCCTGTCTTTTTCCTGACAGCTCAGATGAGGTGGCCGAGTGGTTAAGGTGGTGGACTGCTAATCCATTGTGCTCTGCCTGCATGGATTCAGATCCCATACTTATCAGATGCATTTAGTCTTCACCGCTCCTTTGTAGACAGCCATGTCCCCCTTTGGTACAAATGACAGTTCAAACAATGTTGCTTCTTGCAAACAAAAACCTTCTCAGAAACACAAAACTCCCTTGCTTTGAATAAAATGTCTAAATCCCAGATTTCTAAAAAAAAAAAATCTCTAGTGCTGTATTTCTTAGTTTTTATCTCAAAAGGGAATATCCTCATCATCTCCCCCAAACACCCTGGGACCTGCCCAAATTATTAAAATACCCTCAACCCAAGCAAGGCCAGAGCAGTGAACCAGAGCTAGTGTCTACGCCAAGCTGTTCTGAAGGAGGCAACTCAAACATTTTCTCCCTGCTTCCCTTGGCAAGGTCTGACTGAGAAAACAAAATTCCCCAAACTGAAAATTTTCTACCAAGAACCCAATATTAGTCTGTTTGGGGACTTTGGTTTGCAAGTACTATTGTTATTATTCTCTTCTGATTTCTGAGTCAGTTCAGTTCAGTCTTTGTCCTCCAGGTGTGTTTCCAGCTGCTGAGTTGTGGGGGAGAGAGGCCAACTCATGATGTCTCTTTCCCTCTTTCATAGTTTCTTCCAACTTGCTAGGAAGCTCCTTTGTTACGATGTGAGTCAAGCAGTGTCCGTTGTCGCTGTGCTATATCGGAGAAGCCTGCATTGTACACGGTTCCTGGGATAGTCCTTGGGAGTGTGGATACCTTCAATGGGCCAGCAGTGAGTCTGGCTGCTCCACTATTACACCTGAAAGGCTGGTGGGGGGCATTTTCCAACCTCATAACATATCTCAGTAACACACACGGAGCAAAACGTCATAACTTCCCAGCCAATGTGAGCACACACAATCCAACAAGATATTAATGTTCAACAGATCAAGACTTTTGAAATGATACCTCACCAGGCAGACTTTGTATAAACCATCTCATCGTTATATGAGAGTGGTGAATATGGGGCTTGCAGGATGCTGCTTTGAGCACAGCGTGCCACACCTGGGCTGACATTGCAATGGAGACGTACCCTTAGAGTCCATCTCTCCTGGGACAAAGATGGCAGCAGGGCTGGCCTGGGTCATCTGACTTGGGCTCATGGACGTAAAGCTGAGAGGCTAAAAACTGTGGTGCAGATATTTGTGTTCACGCTGAAGCCTGGGTTCAGAAACCATCACCCCTCATGGGGCCTCAGAGGTTGGGCTCAAGCCCATATGTCTGCACTGTAATTTTATAAAGGTTGGGAGGGAGTTTAGCAACTGGAAATGGTAAAACCTCATTGAGGGGAGTGGACCATTGACCTATCAGCTCTTAACACCCAAACTTTCAGTAACTCTATTATCAGTGCCTGCGAGTGTAATTTAAACCATAGGTCCATCTAGCTCTGAATCTTGTCTTCTGACAGTAGCCAATACCAGGTGCCCCAAAAGCCATCTCTCAAAGTACCACTGGGAGTTGAACCCAGGATCTTCTGTTTACAAAACTGGCGCTTTAACAAGCTCAGCCATGACACCGGCTGTTATTAAAAGCTTTGTGTTTGTGCACACCTGACTTTCTGCCAATCCCCACTGGGCCTTGACAAGTGTTGCTCGTGTTTGGATTCTGTAAAGCAGAGGAGCAGGTGAAAGTTTTGCTCCCAAGGTGTGTGTGTGATTCTTTGGACACCTCTACACTACAAAATTAGGTTGGTGTAATTACATTACTTAGGCTGACAATGCAGTTATATCAACCTAATCCTGGTGCAGATAGGGGCTCATCAGAACTTCCCGGTGCTATGAAAGGGGAGGGGCCCAGCATCAGTAGCAGGAATGCAGGGCAGGTGAGTTCACGGCAGACAGGGTGGGATACTGGTGGAGACCAGTTATGGTGATATAATGACCAGCAGCATCTACACTGACAATTTGTCACTTTAAGTTTGCTGCACAAAGCTCTAGGCCTCTCGTCGAGGAGGTTTTATTTTGTCACCAAAACAGGGCAATTTTGGCATTGCAGTGTGTGCACCAGCCACAAGCTGACAACCGAGGGAGTGTTGTGTGTTTGTGTGTTCTTCACACACCTGAGCAATATAATGATGCTGAAATAACTTTGTAGTGCAGACCTGGCCAAAGATTCTCTCTCGCTCTCTCTCTCTCTCACACACACACACACACACACAGAGCTTGCAAGGAAAACCTCACCTGCTCCTCTGCTTTGCAGAATTCAAACACAAGCAAAGTTTTTCAGGCTCCAGTGGGGATGGCAGGGAGTCAGGTGTGGGCAGACACTGTGTTTTGGTTACAGGCAGGCACCATGGCTTAGTTGGCTAAAGCACCTGTCTTGTAAACAGGAGATCCTGGGTTCAACTCCCAGTGGTGCCTTGTTGATTAACTTTTGGGGCACCTGGTATTGGCTTCTGTCAGAGGATAAAACACAGAGCTAGATGGGCCTTTGGCCCAGCCTAGTATGGCTGTTTAAATTATACTCACAGTTATTGATAACAGAATTACTGAAAGTTTGGGAGTTAAGAGCTGATAGGTCAGTGGTCCAGTCCCCTCACAGATGACCCCCCTCCCTCTGGGACAGGGACAGGTCTGAGCTCTCACACCAAATGCTCATTGTGGCTGCCAGAATCTGTGGGCAGCTCATTTAGTTTGCACGGAGGGTTGAGTCCAGCTGACCTCACCGAGGCTGGCTAAGAGCACCCATGACAGCAGCTGATAGTACAGTATAACTTGTAACTGTCATTATCAATTTGCAAAGCAGCAGACAGTACAGTGCAGCTGGCAACTATCTTTGCTAATTTGCACAAGGCAAGGGGATGCTACTGTGTAGCACTGCAGTAACATGTCTGTCAGCACCATCCAGTAGACATACAGTGACAGTGAAAAAAAGGCTGAACGGGCTCCATGATTGCCGTGCTATGGCGTCTGCCCGGGCAATCCAGGGAAAAGGGTGCAAAATGATTGTCTGCCGTTGCTTTCACGGAGGGAGGATTGACTGATGACATTTACTCAGAAACACCCACGGCACTGTTTTTGCCCCATCATGCACTGGTATCTCAACCCAGAATTCCAATGGGTGGGGAGACTGCAGGAAATATGGGATAGCTATGGGATAGCTACCCACAGTGCAACGCTCTGGAAATCGATACTAGCCTCGGTACATGGGCGCACACCGCCAAATTAATGTGCTTAGTGTGGCCGCGTTCACTTGACTTTATATAATCTGTTTCCAAATACCGGTTTCTGTAAAATGGGAATAATCCCATAGTGTAGACATACCCTGAGACAGCTTTAGAACCCTCTACCCACTATACGGCCAAGAGACAGCAACTCTCAGATCCTGTGTGGATTGTCTGATGGGCTTGGGGCCAAGAGCAAACTGCGTATGCCCTGCCAGAGCAGGAGAAGTAAAAAATAGGGGCTTCCTGAAAAATGGGAAGGGAAGAAGAGAGAAATGGAGAAGCAAGTGGAAAAGGAAGAGAACGTGCAGACACAGGACCCTACCTAAATTCTTAAATAGATTACAAGAAAAAAAAGAGAGAGCAGCATAAAGAAATTTAAAAAATCTTTCAGTAAGTACTGAATAGAAACATTTAAAACAACATTTTCACACTACCTTTATTTTTCTTCCAAATTCTACCAAATCAAAATAAGACTTGCTACTAAACAGAACTGCATAAAAGCTTTGCTTTAAACAAATTCAGATAATAGAAAAGAAAACCAAAACATTTACTTTTAAACTTGTTTTATAAGGACTAACCACTCAGTCTGTGTTCTCTTCCTTTCAGCTTCCCAAAAGGAAAGCAAGAACACTCATCAATAGCAAACAGCAGATGCATTAAAGCACCACTGTCTACTCACTTCATACTCAGAAAAAAACACTTTAACTCCTCATCATGGTTAGCAAGATCAGACACTTTCAACCACACATCTCTAGTGACAAAATATAGAAATGATCTCTGAAAGTATAGTCTTAACAAAGCTGTGCTTGGCTACACACCCAGGCTAATGTGCACAAGCTTTCTTCCCACGGTGAATGTTTTCATACAACAGGTTTCACCCCCAGCGAATTAAAGACCAAAAATCTAAAACCAGGTTCCCATTTCATTAAAGCACAATTGAGACAGCTTTAGAACACTGTCCATTAGAAGACGTTTATGTCGCTATTTACAGAAACACACCTCCTGATTAGCATGTGGAGCTTCTACCGACCAATCAAACCCTCTTGCTTTGCCATACCTCTCACAGGCTCCTCCATACCACATGACAGCCTGTCAGGCACAGACAATGCAGACAGGTCAGCCCTTTCTAGCATGCTCCGCAGCTGTTTCTCTCTGGCTTGCTGTCAAATTCATCTGCACTAGAAGTTTTTGCAGGGTTCTATGTTACCGGTCGTACCTGCACTAAATCAGTGGCTCTCAACCTTTAGAGACACCTGTACCCCTTTCAGGAGTCTGATTTCTTTTGCATACCCCCAAGTTTTACCTCACTTAAAAACTACTGGCTTACATAATCAGATGCAATATTTATAAAAATAAATCACTTGAATATAAGTATTGTAGTTACATTTCAGTATATAGTATAGAGAACAGTATAAACAAATCAATGTATGAATTTTAATTTGTTACGAATTTGCTAGTGCTTTCTATGTAGCCTGTTGTAAAACTAGGCAAATATCTAGATGAGTTGATGTACCCCCTGGAAGACCATTGGATACCTCTGTTTGAGAACCACAGCACTAAATCACCCTTGCTTTTAGAACTGGTGCCACTTGAACCAAGGCATTCTGAACCATTTCAGTGCTAGTAGACAGTGGCAACACAGCTGCACTAGGTCTGTTGTTCGTCCCTGCACAATTCCCACTTGGAAAGAAGATATCTTCTGGTCTGACTCTATTTACCATTATGAGCTGCATAGGCAACTTTCTCTGTGTTATTTGAGCAGAATCCACACACTATATACTACCTGTATGGCCCTGAGGATGCCACATCGGCCGCAGCTGCTGATTGGGCCACAGGTTGAGAATCACTAGTCTATAATTTTACAAAGTCCATTGCCACAGGCTTTTTCCCCCTGTCTGCTGTGAGACAAGAGCACATGAAATTCATAGCAATATAAATATGAGTGAAACCCCCCAAATATATTTACATAAAAACTAGACAGTCTCATTTTAAAACAAAGAAAAACACAGGCCACACAGGGAGTGGCACAAGAGTCTCAAATGATTTATACCCGCTCCTACCCGCCATTCAGCATAAGAATTAACCTAAATGGATCATGACTATTTACATAGAGCATCTTTCTCCTACAAAGCAGAATAAGACAAAAGGTTGAGGTTGTTCCCCTTCACATTTGGGGAGGAAGGGGGAGGAGTAGAAGGATTTAGAAGCTCAATCCACTTCAGATTATGAAAGAATCCAAGCAGACTCATGATTTACTCAAAACCCAGCCCAG
Source organism: Mauremys mutica (assembly GCF_020497125.1). Taxonomy (NCBI): domain Eukaryota; kingdom Metazoa; phylum Chordata; order Testudines; family Geoemydidae; genus Mauremys; species Mauremys mutica. The sequence goes on from NW_025423288.1 coordinate 303,540, forward strand.
CAAAAAGAAAACCAGACTATCTGCACCTAAGCGCTATACAAGTTTCTAAATAAAGCTATTATATCTAACCTTCCTCATAACTAGATTTCTGGTTCACTGAAAAAACTCCTTTTATTCAGTATACAAAGCCTAACCACTCAGTCTGTGCTCTCCCCTCTCACTTTTACAACTAGCAGTCTATACAGTAACTCCTCACTTAACCTTGTAGTCATGTTCCTGAAAAATGCCACTTTAAGCAAAACGATGTTAAACTAATCCAATTTCCCCATAAGAATTAATGTAAATGAGGGGGTTAGGTTCCAGGGAAATTTTTTTCCACCAGACAAAAGACTGTGTATAAGTTTTAAACAAACAATTTAATACTGGTACACAGTGATGATGATTGTGAAGCTTGGTTGAGGTAGAGGAGTCAGAGGGTGGGATATTTCCCTTACTGCTAAATGATGAACTAGCAATTGGCTGAGCCCTCAAGGGTTAACTCTCCCACTCTGCAAGGCAGCAGGAATGGAGGGAGATATGCACATTTCCCTTAAGTACACTGCCTTGTTAATTAGATCAGCTTGCTGTGATCCCAGCTGCTGCAAGCTCTCTCCCTCCTGAGCCCTGCTCTATGGAAGATGGGGGTAGGGGGACACCCTGAGATTAGCAGGAGCAGGGGGTAGGGGGACACCCTGAGATTAGTCCCCCCTTCCTTCACTCCCCCCGGCACAGCAAGCAGGAGTCTCGGGGAGCAGCTCCAAGGCAGAGGGCAGGAGCAGCACATGGCAGGGGGACACAGCTGAACTGCAGGCAGCTGCTGCACAAGGAACTTAGGGGAGTGGGGAGCTGATAGGGGGTTGCCCGATCCATCCTGGTTCCAAGCCCCCACCAGCTAGCTGCAACGGGCTGCTCTTCCTGCAAGCAGGAGACAAAGCAGGCGGCTGCCAAACAACATTAGAAGGGAGCATTACACAACTTTAAATAAGCATTTTCCCTAATTGATCAGCAACATAACAAAAGGTTAACCAGGATGACTTTAAGTGAGGAGTTACTGTAGGAGGGTTTAGGTCAGCTCAGGGGTGTGGATTTTTCATTTACCTCAGACAGAAAAAAAGAGTAACAGAAAAGAGAAGAAACAAGATGGGAAGGAAAACACCCAGTGGGGCATGGGAGATGTTGACATATGCAAATCCCTCATGTAAACCCCTCCACCCATTGCAGTGTTCCCAAGTCTTTCTCCATGGCAGGGGTTCTGTGTGTTTGATTCCACCCATAGCAAGGTCCTCCATTCTCCCCAATGGCAGGGGCTCTGTGTGAGCCGCTTTTCTCCCCATTCCACCCTCTACTCACTATAGGGCCAGGCAATAGCAACTCTCAGATCCTGTGTGGATTGTCTGATGGGCTTGGGGCCAAGAGAAAACTGCACACCCCCTGCCAGAGCAGTAGGAGTAAAACTAGGGGCTTCCAGAAAAATGGAAAGGGAAGAAAAGTAAAGCAGAGCAGAAAGTAGAAAAAGAAGAGAAAGTGCAGACACAGGACCCCACCTAAATTCTGACATAGATTACAAGAGAAAAAGATATAGCAGCATAAAGGAATATTAAAATTTTTTTAGTAAGTACTGAATTAGAAAACTTTAAAACACCCTTTTCACACAAGATTTACTTCTCTTCCAAATCCTATCAAAACAAATTAAGTTTTGCAATTAAACAGACTATCAACAAAAACTATAAACAGATTCATGAAACAGAAAAACCCCAAAACACATTTCTAAAGTTGCTTTGTAAGGTCTAACCACTCAGTCCGTGTTCTCCCCCTCGCTACTCTCCAAAAGGAAAGCAGGAACGATCATCAACAGCAAACAACAGCTGCATTAAAGCAACACTGCCCACTTGTTTCACGCTCAGAAGAAACCCTGCAATTCCTGCTGTTGGTTAGCGAGATCAGACACTTGAAGCCACACTTCCCAAATTACAAGTATCAGAGGGGTAGCCGTGTTAGTCTGGATCTGTAAAAGCAGCAAAGAGTCCTGTGGCACCTTACAGACTAAGAGATGTTTTGCAGCATGAGCTTTCGTGGGTGAAATGACTCCAGTGGAAGACTTCAAAGCAAGAACCCTTAACACACAATTCTATTCAAAGACAGACAAGTCTTGCAGATGCCTTCCTCTCCCTGGTTTCCCCTCTAATACTCCTAATTCCCATAAACCCACCCACTGACCTGGACTACCAATCTCTCACGGTTAGCTCTTACAGCAAAACAGGGCAAAGAAAGCCTACGCAAGCGCTATTCCGCAGCCCCAAGGCTCTTTTCTGCTCCTTCCCACAGAACTAGCTCAAACAGACAGTCAATTGCATCAAAGCAATTCCTCGCCATTTGGGGCATTGGTGCCCCTTAGTCCCTCTGAGGTGATTGGCTGGTTCCTTCTGGCCTGAAATGCCAGGAATCTGACTCAAAGGGCCACAACCTTCCTCTTCTTCTGCTCCTATGAACCAGCCCTCATCTGGGCAAAACGTTGACCGTTTCCTAAGTTAAAACACTGGTGTTTTCCCAACAGGAAAGGGATGGACAATTTCTCTTCTGTGGGAAGATGAGGGAAACCATGCAATCACCTTCTGGAAGGTATATTAAGGAGGGCGGCGGAAGAACCCTCACGGACTAGACTAAGAAAGCAGCTCTTGAACTGACCTTCCAACAATGACAAACTAAAATCTGCAAGAGCAGCTTTTCAACTCAGGGGCCCAATAAGAAGCCGCTACCAATAACTAACCGAAGAGTTACAAATGACTCCAAACCAGACACTCTTAGGACAAACCAAACGTTAACACAAACAACAACGCATTTCTTTGCTGCTTTTCAACAGTGATACTCTCCTCCACCGTTTCTGCCAAAAACATACAAAACCCAAGAGCCAGCGGAATACACATCACAAAACAGTCCCCTGCTAGCTAGGAAACCATCTCACTAACACGAGAAACTTAAAGGAAAAAAAAAGGTGGAAAAATCATTGTCAGAGCTCTGAGCTTTTTTCATACTATAAAAAAGCTTCAGCCAGTGACACCACTTTAGCTAGTTCCTTTCTGTTTTTTCTCACAGCAGGCAATAGCTTTACCAAACCAAAGCCTTAAAAAATTGGGTACAAACTCATAAACATTCCTCTCCATGGAAATCTTTAGTAAAAGACGAAAGATTTATACAAACTGAAGAAAAAGCAGAGTATGTAGAACACGTGGCAGAGGCGCTGCCGGGGCAACCGCCTATGCTCCCAAAAGTCAGGGTGACTACTCTCACAGCCCGCTACACCGCTAGCTTTCAGAGGAAATGGAATTGAACCGATTGACAGCCCGAGTTGGATCATCGGAACCGGGGACACAGGGAGCAAAATTAGCCCCTTGACCAGGGACTGGCTTCGCTGCCCGCAATGCACTGTGGCTATGCAAATAAGATGCTCCGGCCGTCTCCGGCGCTCAAAGGAGTCTTTTCTCTGGGCTGCCTCTGCTCCTTCCCCGGCTGGGCGGAGATTGGGATGCGGCAGCTGCTCTCCTGAGACAGTCCCGCTGATGCCCAGGAGCATGGAGGACGGAGCCCGGACAAGAAGCCAGAGGGCACTTGGCCCACAGCTAAAACCCGGAGCAAACGCACACACTTTGCAAAGTTATGGGTGCCGGGATCTCGGACATGAGATTCTATCTGCCCGCCGGGGTGCCACCCCGTGTTGTACCTGCCGCTTGGTCTGCCTCTGCTGCAAAGTAGCTCGCCTCGCTCAGATCCTTGGGGTTCGCTGAGCTGCAGCTCACCTTGATACACGGGAACAGCTTCAGATCATGGAATATCAGGGTTGGAAGGGACCTCAGGAGGTCATCTAGTCCAACCCAATCCCCAACTAAATCATCCCAGCCAGGGCTTTGTCAAGGCTGACCTTAAAAACCTCTCAGGAAGGAGATTCCACCACCTCCCGAGCACTGGAATTAGATGCTCTAATTCCAGTGCTTCACCACCCTCCTAGTGAAAAAGGATTTTCCTAAGATCCAGCCTAAACCTTCCCCACCGCAACTTGGGACCATTGCTCCTTGTTCTGTCATCTGGTGCCACTGAGAACAGTCTAGATCCATCCTCTTTGGAACCCCCTTTCAGGTAGTTGAAAGCAGCGATCAACTCCCCCCTCATTCTTCTCTTCTGCAGACTAAACAATCCCAGTTCCCTCAGCCTCTCCTCATAAGTCATATCTTCCAGCCCCCTAATCATTTTTGTTGCCCTGTGCTGGACTCTTTTCAGTTTTTCCACATCCTTCTTGCAGTGTGGGGCCCAAAACTGGACACGGTACTCCAGATGGGGCCTCACCAACGTCGAAGAGAAGGGAACGACCACGTCCCTCGATCTGCTGGCAATGCCCCTACGTATACAGTCCAAAATGTCGTTCGCCTTCTTGGCAACAAGGGCACGCTGTCGACTCATATCCAGCTTCTCGTCCACTGTAACCCCTAGGTCCTTTTCTGCAGAACTGCTGCCTAGCCATTCGGTCCCTAGTCTGTAACAGTGAATGGGATTCTTCCGTCCTACGTGCAGGACTACATTAGCTTTTTCCACATCCTCTGTCACTAGGTCGCCTCCTTCATTCAGTAAGGGGCCCACACTTTCCTTGACTTTCTTCCTGTTGCTAACATCCCTGAAGAAACCCTTCTTGTTGTTACTCTTAACATCTCTTGCTAGCTGCAACTCCAAACGTGAGTTGCCGTTCCCGATTTCACTCCTGCGTGCCTGAGCAATATTTTTATACTCCTCCTTGGTCATTTGTCCAATCTTCCACTTCTTCAAACGGCGCTGCCTGCCAGTGCACTCAGCCTCACTTGGCAGGTAACAAAAGGGATCGAGTGTCCGTCCAGTTTCTGGAGAGTGGCTGACAACACCCGACCTTCTGCCCTGAGGAGAAACTGACGTACGACAAGGCAGGGGAGGTCATTCTTGTATGGGACCAACTTCCGGTGGGGGGAGAGGGAGAGAGAGAGAAGCGAAACGCAAGCTGCGCTCTTTCCCCAGCAGCAGGTGGGCCACGTCGCTCTCTGCTGGCCTGGCTGCCCGGGACGGGACTCGGCTACCACTACAGGGCAGGCAAGAGCGGCGGCCCGGGCGGGCAGGGGGAGGGGCCCGAGCGGAGGGGCGGAGCCGCGGGAGCGGGTATGCAGATCTGTGTGCGAGCAGAGCATTGTGGGAGCGGACGCAGGCTGCCAGGCAGGGCCCGACTTTGGCACCGGGAGCTCGGCGTGGAGAAGGGAGGGGCTCTCGGGGACGCGTCAGGGCAGCTGTCGGCAGTGGGGGCCGGTGTGGGTGAGGCCGGCGGTCGGGGGGGCGGCGGTCCGCCCCGTGTGTTGTAAGTGCGGGGTGAGCGAGGGCGGGCGGCGGCCAGGCAGCAGGAATTCATACTTACCTGGCAGAGAAGATATCATGATCACGAAGGTGGTTTTCCCAGAATGAGGTTTATCCATTGCACTGTGGGTGTGCTGACCCCTGCAATTTCCCCAAATGCGGGAAACTTGACTGCATAATTTGTGATAGTGGGGGACTGCATTTGTATTCTCCCCTGGCGATTGGTTGGAACAACAGAAAACCAAAAGTGGGTTGCTTACGCTTAGTGCGCTGCAAAGCAGACTCTAAGGGATGCAATTTTTTTTCTGTGCCTTTGGAAGTGCTCTTTTCTGCAAGCCCTGTACTCTTGAGCACCTTAGTTGTTGTTCTTTCTTTTCCTCGTGATGGGGCAAACAGAGAAAAAGCAAAGCTCAGCTCTAAAACTTTACTCGTGTCTTATAAGGCTCTCTGTGTTCTTGGCTTTTCCTGGTCTTTTGCAGCTGATCTGCTCTCTAGTCTGCTTTTGGGGGGGCTTGGACCGGTGCTGCCTTTGGCTCTAAGGGGAGCTGCCTGCCTGCTCTGCTTCTTTCCCTGCTTGTAGCTTCTTGCCCGGCCCTCCTTCTCGGGCTCTTCCTCCTTTGACGGGAGGACGGCCTGTCCAAAACGCCAGTCCCACCTGGTCCCCTCGTCCAACCGGCAGCCTCGCCCCCTGCCCTGGGGCCGCTTTGGCTTTCGCTGTCTGTTCCTGTCTCTTGGTGGCCACCCTGTCTGTGCTACGGAGACTAGGCTGTCACAACCCCGTGATGGAGGAGGGCTTTCGGTCGCTTTAGGCCCATGCCCCGCTTCTGGCAAACAGGGATACCTAGCTAGGGATACCGCTGGCGAAGCGCCATAGATGGAGCTATCCTCCATGAATTTATCTAGTGCTTTTTTGAACCCTGTTATAGTCTTGGCCTTCGCAACATCCTCTGGAAAAGAGTTCCACAGGTTGACTGTGTGGTGCATGAAGAAAGACTTCCTTTTGTTTGTTTTAAAGCTGCTGACTATTAATTTCATTTGGTGACCCCTAGTTCGTGTGTTATGAGAAGGAGTAAATAACTCTTCCTTATTTACTTTCTCCACGCGGTCATGGTTTTATAGATCTCCCGCATATCCCCCTTTAGTCATCTCTTTTCCAAGATGAAAAATCCCAATCTTATGAATCTCTTCTTAGATGGAAGCTGGTCCATATCCCCTCATCATCTTTGTTGTCCGTTTCTGAATCTTTTCCATTCCCATATATCTTTTTTGAGATTGGGGCGACCGCATCAGCACGCAGTATTCAAGATGTGGGCGTACCATGGATAGATATTGAGCCAGCAGAATGCACATCACAAAACAGTCCCCTGCTAGCTAGGAAACCATCTCACTAACATGAGAATCTTAAAGAAAAAAAACCATTTTCAGAGCTCTGAGCTTTTTTCATATACTATAGAAAAGCTTCAGCCAGTGACACCAGTTCAGGTAGCCCCCTTCTGTTTTTCTCACAGCAGGCAACAGCCTTGCCAAAGCAAAGCCTTAAAAAATTGGGTACAAACTCATAAACATTCCTCTCCACGGAAAAATGCAAAGGGAAATAGGCTGGCCAGGGGTATGAGGACAATGGCCCAGACAAACGGGGAGGGACTTGGTCCAGGGGTGGAGGAAGACAGAAAAAGGGACAGGCATGGGATTGGCTTCCTGTCTTTTTTCCTTTGCTCAGCATTTTACCTGTGACTGTAATGGGGAGACTTGAGAAATACCTGTGACGCCGGCGAGGTAGGTGGCCACCCCAAGAGCACAGAGCTGAGCATTTTCCAGTGGGCTGTTTTCTGTATCCCCAGCGCCTGGCCGTGATCGTATAGTGGTTAGTACTCTGCGCTGTGGCCACAGCAGCCTCGGCTCGAATCCGGGTCACGGCATTGCTTTTTGGTGGGGAGGGGCTATCCTGCAGCACGCCTCGTGCTCAGTCTGATGGCGTCCGTTTGCAAAGAGAGCCATCAGCCGGTCCTTAGTTTCTGCTTGGTAAAGGCAAGTCAGTGGGGTCCATCCGTCAGAAAAAGAGTCCCAGGACTTCTTGCTGGGCGCCAGGGTCCAAAAGCGGCGCATTCCCCCCTGGAAAGGGCTGTGTTTGGAATGTCCGTCCAGTGCGCGTTGAAGGGAAGGATCTGCGTGCCTGGGAAGCTGCGTCCCTCCAGAGGCGCTTGAGAAGCCAAAGGGGCCATGGGTGAGTTTGTGATGAGGTGAGTGTGAAGTGTGGAAGGGGGAGGGTGGCAAGAGGAGGTTTTGAGAGGAAAAAAGGTGCTGCTGAGCTGGTAGGTGAGGGCAAGGTCTCAGGCGGGTGTTGTGTGAGGAGCTGTGTAGGCCCGAAAAGGCGTCGTGCTGGGCAAGGGCAGGTGAGGAGGGCCAGGGCTTTTCCCACGCTGTTGCTGCGGCCAAAGCCTTTGGGAAGCAGAAGAGGGCCATCTCTCTTTCAACACCTACATCACATCTGGTTTTTAGACACCATCACCCTCATCTAAAGTTTCAGGTTTCCTACAACCCTGTGCCTTCTGAGGTGTTCTAATCTCCCCCCTCACTTATTAGATGGACACTAGGACAGAGGCAGAATAGAGACACTTAGCTTAACGAGAACCTCAAACTCCCGCACGGTGGGCCACAGAGTCAAGCAGCCAGCACTCACAATCGGTACCGGCCTTGTTTGGGTTTTTTTCCCAAACTAGCTCAGCACTCAGGGTGTTGAGCCCTTCTGGAAATCTTGCAAAAGAGTTTGGAGCCTGAATGGGTGTTGAGTTCTTAAGAAAACCATGTTTTTGTTTTGTTTCCCCAAGAAAATTGGGGGAAAAAGATTAATCTAGGGTGAACCTGGATGTTTATTGCTGTTTTCGTTCAGCTCCACTAGGCTGTTTCGAAAGCTGGTCCGTTCCCCATTACAGAGGGTCCAAGCAGAGCGAGTGAAGGAACCCCTGTGCTCAGCATCACAACCTGAGCCCGAGGAAAAGCACTGAAACACGCTTAAATGACGCTTTAGGTTCATCCATCAGAATCACAAGAGCAAGACAAAGACATCTCAAGAGGAAGAGTCCTCGGCTTTCATTTACCCCATCGCAACCCTCTTCACTTCTTCTTCTGCCTACCTAAAGGCTCGTCCAGGAAAATCACTCAACTGATTATAATTTGGGCAGAGAAACCCAGGGAGGGCTTGTGCTCCCCCTCCATGTGAGCGGATAGCATTCTGACTTCGTCTACGGGGTCTCTCAGCTTTGGCTTCCCCAGTTTGTCAACTCGGTGCAGGCAGGAAGCAGGCTCTCCTCGGCTTTGGCAAGCCACTTTCTGTCCAAATTGGGAAACCGGTCCAGTCTCCATTCCCCTGTGAGAACAAGAGCAGAGAGTTCACCAGCTGAACCCAATCTGAGGCATTGAAAAAAATGGAATTATGCGTCCCGTTTCTCCCTCAGGATCACCAGGGAAACACACCAAAATCCCAAGAGGAACAACTCGTCTCTGTTTTATTTACCCCCAACGCAATCCTCTCCGCTTCTTCTGCCTCCCTCGAGGCTCTTCCAGGGACAAAACTCATTGAGCTGATAGGATTTGGGGGATGGAAATGGAAAGAGGGGGTTTGACACCTCCTGAGAGGATGTGGACGCGATAGAACAGCTCTTTCGGTTTTAGAAGCCTCCTAGCCTGGCTCTTTTGTTGTCAATACTGTGCCATCAGGAAGCAGCGAAAGCAGGGTAGGTAGGGCACCCGGTGATGTTGCACTGGCAGGGAAAATGGGCTCGGAAGTAATTTCAGTCCCAAGGGGATCTCTGTGACCGAACCCATCACAGTGGCGTAGTCGAGCAGGATATGTGCACAGCTGATTGCTTTGAGACACTGGTAGTGATTTTTAAGCGTGTTGCCCGGAGGACAGACAAAGTGCTTATTCGGGAAAGGGAAGATGACAACTTTGGTTGCCAAATTGGCTGGGAAAGCTCTGGATATATTCAGTTAAGATGCCTATTGCTGATGCTTCAAACTATGGTCTATTTAAGAAATTGGTTTTGAAACAGTTTCAGATTAGGCCCGAAACCTAGAGGGTTAAATTCACAACTCTTTCAACTCCCAGAGCCCTTCTACAGCACAGATGATTTGTATACACCTTCACCGTGAGCCAAATTGGCAGGTTTCCGGGAGCCCTGTGAGTCCGATGTTGTTTTAGTCTCCCTGCTGATTTATTAGGAGAATAAAAGATGGACACCAGAACTGAGGCAGACTACTGACACCGCATTCTGAGAAAACAATGGTGAACCTCCAACTCCAGCAGTGTGGGCCACATAGACAAGTAACCAGCACCCACAATCTTTACAAGCTTTTTTCCAAAATAACTCATCTTTTGGAAAAATAGGTTGAGCCTTTTTGACAATCTGGCTAAAGATTTTAGCGCCTAACTGGGAGCCTAGTTCTTCTGAAAATCTGGCCCTAGCGGTGGGTGTGAGACCTTCTGAAAATTCTGGCCAATGTGTCTGGAAGCTCCAAGAAGCATCGCAACTTTGAGCATTTACGAGAACAGGATGAACAAAACCTTCCTTCCTTGACCTACAATCACCTTGATTCCAGGTTGAGGTTTCAAGAGAATTGATTTGATTCTTAGATGCAATGCGAAACAAACACCCTCCTGTAGACATTGGAAGAGGGAGGCTGAAATGGATCTGCCACTAAACCACGTTGCCTTTCATCAGTAGCCACCTGAGCAAGAGGGTAACCACTGGCCTAGAGGTGAAAGGCCCATAGCCCATGCTCAGAAGTCTTCAGCGGCTAGATCTTAGGAATGGAAAAGCTTAATGATCTTTCTCCGGGGTGGTTACTTCCAAAGACTTGTATATAGCGCTGGGTGAAAGGTTTTTGGATGAATATTATATTTAGTGAAATATTTTGGTGGACCCAAAATGATTGTTTGGTTTGGTTTCACCAAGAAAAGTGAAAAGCAAAAAAAAAAGATCTTGGGTCAAAGTGCAATGTTGTTCTAATTTAGGTTAGGCTAGGTAAGAAGGAAAAACTAAATTGTTTGCACAAGTGTATTTGTGTAAAAGGGTGCAGAGGCTGGGCTTTAAGGGGCAGATAGCCATATTGTAGTAGTTGGAAGCTTTGCTTTCCCCATGGCCTCCAAAGAGTTTCCAAGCATTCTGAAGGAGGCCAGGAAGTTGCATTCTGCCAGTTGAACTCCAAGCAAGGTAGACTTTTGTTGAAAAGAGTAACTCCCTGACCGGGAATCGAACCCGGGCCATGGCGGTGAAAGCACCAAATCCTAACCACTAGACCACCAGGGAAATTGCATTTGGGGGGTTGGGCTTGACTTTCTAGGCCTACTTTCTGTCCAACTGAGGCCATTTGTTCGTCTTCAAAGGAGGTTAACACAAGCTCTGAGCACTTCGTTTCCTTACGGTTCCCTTCCTATTTTTAGCACTGATATGAAAAAGAAACAGAAAACATATTAAAACAATTTCCAGTATTGTTATACATTGAGGCCACGTCTTTTTTTTTTTTTAAACAGTTTTATTGCTATCTTGTTTTACTCTCCATGGGCTTACAGAAATGTACGAGGGATGAATAAGATGTGGTTGGAATCGTCAGCCTTAAGCAATCTCCATCCCAATGAAGAGGGCTGGTGGAGGATTTGAGAAAGAAGCAGTTATCTCAACTACTGAGCGCTGGCGAAGATATAGAAATAAGTAGAGAAGCTCTAGATGGCTGCTCAGGGGGTGGGGGGCAATCAGCTTCTGAAAGATTATTTTTTCCCTCTCTTGCCTGGGCTAGAAGAGACTCAACTCTCTTAGGACCATGGATTTGTCAATGTGTCTTGTCTTCATGATGTACTAAAGGTCCAAGACCGCCTCAGCTGGTTGAGAGGACAAAGAGTGGATTCTGTTATGCTCTGAGACTCTAAGGGAGAGAGTGACGTCGAAGAGTGCAAGATTGAACGCCCAACGTGGGGCTTGAACCCACGACCCTGAGATTAAGAGTCTCATGCTTTACTGACTGAGCTAGTCAGGCTAGGCCTCAAGGGGTCGCAAAGGCACAGACAGTGCAAAAGAAGAGTGAAGGAAGTTTCTTTGCGTGCTGAGATTCGTTTCCTGACATTTGCCTTCTTTCCTGGTTCCTTCGCTCTCCAGCTAGCAAACAGGGCCCGTTCCAAGGCTAGTTAGATGCTGGTGTCTAGACCAGAGAAGTGGGGTTCATCTAGCAGCTGCTCAGAGAAACCTGGGTGGGAGGGTGGAATTTAGGATTCTCCCACCAGGAGGAGGTGCTGTTTCTCAGAAAAAGCTTCTCAGCACCCAAAGAGGGGGCAGAGAAGACAGTTCCCCGCCGGCCGCCAGACACATCTTTTCGCAGGGAATCAGAACCCCCTGGGGTAAAACTCCTCCAAGGATGTGCGGCTCCAGGAATGTCAGAGAAGGGAAGGACTGTTTGCATTAGGAGGTGGGTGCGGGAACCTGCAGGTCCTTAGGTCCCTCCAGCGTCCGATGAAAGCATTTGGGGGGAAGGGGCCGGGATAGACAAAGACAGGAAAGACGGGCTTGCGGCTCCTGTGCAAACACCATGTTGCCAGCGGTCCAAGAGAAGCGGGTGGGGGTTCGAGCATTTTGGCTGCTTCCCAAGGGCACGGAACTCACAACCTGGCAATGCTCAGAGCCCCGTTCCTCGGGAGTTTTCTTTGTGTTGGTCTTGTGATGCTGAGGGAGGAAGCTGAAGCATCATTTGAGTTTGTTTCAGTGCCTTCGGTTGGGCTAAGGTTGTGACCCATTCATATATATAGTATGAACTATATTCACTAACTATACTACAAACGAATAAAGTTAACTACAACTATATAAACCTGAACTATATATACAAGAATTAACGAGAGAAACTACGAGTAGCTAGGGAAGTGGAGGTCAGCTAAGCCGCGCTCCACTGTTCCAACGACCGACACGGGCAGTAAGAAGGAACTGAGGGGTGGGTGGGTCAGCCGGGGTATATATCTGGCGCTATAGCGGCACCACTCCAGGGGGCGCCCAGCCGACGCACCGAGTGTTGCTAGGGTAAAAATCTTCCAACGAATGTGCACACGGCGTGCGCACACCTAACTGGAATGCGTACGAGCAATCACTCGAAGAAGAACTCCTTCTTTCTTGTATATTGCAAAGAAACCTGGTGTTATTTTTCACCAAGGAAGCTGGGAGATGTTTGAACACAAAGTATTGCAGCTTGGGAACAATCCCCCAGAAATGGCATCTTCCACTCCACAAATCAGTAGCAAACAGTTAATATTAGTGTTTGTCTGAGAATAGAGTGAAGGTGAGTGTTTACTCCGACACCTCAGTGAGTGAAACAGACAGAAAGAGCAAGGTTGTTCTGAAAGACAACGGATCTGTCTGGAGGCAAACAGACCTTGAGAATGAGCAAGAGTGTGAAAAGAGGTTCAAATGTGGGTTAGGTGTTAGTTAGGTTGGTCTGACAAATTGCAAGAAAATACCAATGCTCATAGACTGATGCAGACACGGCCTTACAACTCCCCCACTGCCAGCTCCCGATCGGTGTCAGAAGCTCTCCCTTTCCTGCTCCCCAGCCCTCAGCCCCAGGAACCACTGTCCCCTGCTTCCCCCTCTGGCCCCACCAACTTTTCCTCCCATTTCTGGGTTCCTCGACCCAGGGGCCAGACACGGGGTCCTACTCACCGCAATGCTCTCCACGAGGGCTGCTTTGGAGACCTGGGGCTCCAGAGTGTCCAGCCCCTGCTGCTGTGCCAAGAAGCGCAGACGTGGGACAGCATGGAGGAAGCCGAGCTGTTGGGCCCTGTCCTCCACCAACTAGGAGTGGGGGAGAGAGAGAGAGAGATGGTTAGGTGAGGACCTCCACATGGGCGCCAACTTATATGGGCTCCTGGGGCTTTAGCCCCAGGAATATTCACAGTCAGGGGCTCTGCTCCACCAATATTTGGAGCTAGGTTTCTCCCCTGCTTGGAGCTCCCCGCCCCCGCCTCTCACCACCCCCCCGCCGCCGCCGCCAGGGATGGAGCTTCCCCCCCTCCACCCCGGAGCTTCCCTGCCTGAACATAAAGAGTGCGCAGCGCGCGTCTCTCTCCCTTGCTGCTGCTGCTGCCGCCGCCTAAGGGCTACAGCAGAAGAGCAGTGCTAGCTGCTGTAGCACCTCAGGAGGGGAGGGGACCCTGCCGTTTTTGGCAGCCCTCCCCTCCCGCTACCTGGAGGAGACACAAAGGGGACTTCCGGCCAGGAGACGGACATCACTCACCTTAGCAGCTGCTGGGGCTTCTCTGAGTGTTTGCCCTGCAGACAGTCTGCTCCGAGGGAGAGGAGGCTCCCCAAAGTCCTGCCTGGCTTGGTGGGGAGCAGTTCCAGAGCAGCGCCCAGGGACTCCGTGACACCCGGTACCCACCACAGGGGAGGCGAGTGGGCTTTCTGGACCTGAGAGAGACCCTAGGAGCATGTGCAGTGACTGTGGTGCAGAGTGAGTGTGCTGCGGGGAGCGGGGGGAGGAGGGGTCCCTCCCCTGGAGCTTGTGGCTGCCGGTAACGGGGGTGGGGCAGGAGTCCTCTCTGGCCATAGCCCTGGGGCAGCCTGTCTGCATCCCAAGTTCCTTATCCCCAGCCCTGCCCCACCCCAGTCCCTGCACCCCCAGCACCCCAGCCCTGAGCACCCTCCTGCACTGTGAACCCCTCATCCACAGCCCAACCCCAGAGCCCTCACCTGAGGGGAAAAACGTGCAACTTAAATTTGGTGGTCAGTTTGGAGTATCATTTTGTTTAGCATGATACTTGACTATTTTACACCCCTTTTAAAGTATATAACTAGTCGTATACAGGTGTTACAAAGTGGGAATGTTCTTTAGATGGTGGGATAAGGGGGTGTGATTGTTGCAGAGCCCTAGAGGGACAGTGTGAGCTGTCTGCACGGAGAATGGCTGCAACCCTGTCTCCTGGTAATTGATGGCCTGGGCCACTCTCCTGCAAGGTGCCAACTGAAGGTGTTGGAGAACAAAGAGATCAGGTGGCCTCCTAATGCCTGGAAAAGAGACAAAGGCCAGAGGAGGGAGTGTCAGTGCCTGTGTGGACTTCTGGGAAGTGCATGGGGTAGAAGGGGATGCTGGGATGCTTTGGAACAACTCCATACAAAGCCAGTCAGGACTCTGGGGGAGCCTCCTCTCTCGGAGCGTACTGTCTCCAGGGCAAGAAGTTTACACCTTCCTGGGTCTGACCTCGGAGCATTCAGCCCTTCCACACCGTGCGCTTTCCGCAGTGAGTCTGCCCAGGCAGGTCCTGGGGCAGCCAGAGGTCCCTGCACCCCAACTCTGCAGTCAGATGTGACTCTCAGCCAGACAGTAAAACAGAAGGTTTATTAGATGATGGGAACACAGTTTAAACAGAGCTTGTTGGTACAGAAAACAGAACCCCTCTGTCAGGTCCATCTTCGGGGGTGGGGAGCCCAGAACCAAGTTCTGGGTCTCTCCCCATTTCCCCAGCCAGCTCCAAAATGACACTCCCTCCTCTGGCCTCTGTGTCTCTTCCGGACAAGGAGGCCACCTGATCTCTTTGTCCCCAACACCTTCAGTTGGCATCTTGCAGGGGAAACTGAGGCACCCACACAGTATTCAGAGAAAATATTAAGAACATTCCCACTTCATCACAACATGTGCAACAAAATATAATACTGTATATTGAAGTAGGCAAGTGCTGCTTCTGACTTTCCACTTTTAATTGACCCTTGTAATCTTGTGGCACTGACGCGTTGTAGCTTCATTTTATATCGGCTTACAGGGCAGGAGCGGGGGGCACCACCATTTTGGGCCCCACCAAAAATTATACAAACCTGCCGCCTATGGCAGGGATGGTGCCTGTAGCCTCTGTTTGCCAGAAGCTGGGAATGGGCGGCAGGGGATGGATCACTTGATGATTCCCTGCTTTGTTCATTCCCTCTGGGGCACCTGGCACTGGCCGCTGTCAGAAGACAGGAGGATACTGGGCTAGATGGACTTTGCGTCTGAGCCAGACTGGCCGTTCTTATGTCTCCCTTGGCGCAGCAGTGACACCCAGTGGGCAGTCAGAGTAATGCACAGAAGGTATTTTCCTTGGCGCAGCAGTGACACCCAGTGGCCAATCAGGGTAACACACAGAGCATGTTTCCCTTGGAGCAGCAGTGACACCTCGTGGTCATTCAGGGTAATGCACAGAAGGTGTTTCCCTTGGTACAGCAGTGACACCCAGTGGCCAGGTGGCATAATGCACAGCGTGTGTCTGCCTTCTAGGAGCAGTGACTCCCACGGACCAGTCACGGTAAGGCACAGAGTGTGTTTCCCACCAATCTGGGTAATGCATAGAGCATATTTCCCATGGAGCAGCAGTGACACCCAGTGGCCAGGTGGCGTAATGCACAGCATGTGTCTGCCTTCTAGGAGCAGTGACTCCCACGGACCAGTCACGGTAAGGCACAGAGTGTGTTTCCCACCAATCTGGGTAATGCAAAGAGCATATTTCCCATGGAGCACCAGTGACACACGGTGACCACCAGGGGTGGCATCAGACTCTTCTCGTTTGGTGGGGGACTGAGGTGGGCTAGACAAAAAAAATTGGAGGGGCTGTGCCCCCCATCACCTGGCCCCACCCTTCATGGGGGCCATGCCTCCCATGCCTCTGCTTCTTCTCACTTAAAGGCCAGGCTCATCTCCTCTCCCCCCGGCCAGGGGTTACCGCAATACAACCTTTATTAAAATAAAATAGTAAATAGGGTTTGCTGTCCAAATTTTAGTATTAAATCCAAAGTTCTTAAAGATCCCATCAATAACCAAAGCCAAAATAAAAAATTGAAACCAAAAACAATGTTTAATTTAAAACCCAAACACTAACAAAAACTTTGTTTTTAAAAATAAAAACTAACAAATACCATAAATTAATAATTTCAACATTTGATCAAAAAGGTGTGCTACAGCAGGATGATAAAATAACATAAAATAAATAAGTCTGACCACTAAAACCTCCTATAAAGGAATCGAATCCTTGAATACTGGCCAAATCTGTATAAAATATGCAGAACAATGTCAAAACTGGTGTTGTAGGTCAGCCATTCTAATCCAGCAAATGTCAATTAAATCTCCATTCCAACTTAAAAAAACAAAACAACCCAATAAACCAAAACAGTCACAGCCTGAAACAAACCTACACAGAAGCAAAATTAAACCTGTGCCAACATTGGAACAAATGATGTAAATTTCTAATTCTAACTTCTTGTTTCTCCCAGGAGGAAAGTGTTTTGCACCCCAGTAACCAGGCTGTCACTGCTGCTTTCCTTTCACTAAATAAGATTTTTAACCAAATATAAATTGCCCTCAGATTTCTCTATGAGAAACTGAAATTGTATCTTTGTACTAATATCTCAAGTGTGCAAGTCCATCCCCTCAGAGCAGCCCCACCCTGAGCCCAGGGGAGACTCCCAACTGGTTTGTGCATTTGTAACCCTGGGGCCTGAAGCTGATGAAAGAAAGGGAAGTGAGCCATCTTGGAGCTTTCCGAAACCACCTGCTGGGAGTAGAGGGAATTGCCTGATCGACGTCCTGGCTAATTTTCACCTTGTTCTCTGCCAGCAGGCTCAAGAGTGACTTGACCATGGCAGCACCCTATGTACATTTTGGAGCCATTGGGGTGAAATGTGAGTACTTTTGGGGTTGGGACCCACATGAGAAGGGATGTGGACAAACTGGAGAAAGTGCAGCAGAGGGCAATAAAAATGATTAGGGGGCTGGGGCACATGACTTAAGAGGACCTACAGGCCATATCCTGTATGTTAAGCTAAGGCAAAGTTAGCATATCTATATTGTGACCTTTTACTCAGAAAGGAAAATTGACCTTTATCTTGTTACTCAAATAGAGAAGTACCCACGCCTGTTTAAGACCTTTACTTAGACCAATCGACAATGGAGAATGGCATAAGGGGTTTTTCAGTGTTGTACCCACAGAATTAACAGGTACACCACAAGGGAACTTATGTGCATATGTACATGTCATCAACACGCACAAACATACTAGCCTATGAAGTAAGCATACCCTAATGTTTTGTTGGTAAGGAATGAAATTTGGGCATAGGAGGAAAGATTTCCGGCGCTTGTGCCCTATAAAAGAGGTAACCCACCTCGCTCGAGCACGTCGCTCTATCATTCTGACTTACTTCCTCCACTCTCTCTCTATCTACTATCAGTAGGCTATACTTGTTCTTAAACTTTAAGTTTCAAGGGAACTAGGCTAAGCTTGGTTTCCCTAAGTTTTTATTCTTTGTTTATTAGGTTTTGATTTTAAGTTTAACATAGTCAAATGAACCCTAAGTAAGACTAGCTTTTTCAAAACACTGCATCTTTCACTCAAGAATTGAGAAACCTGAACTGCAAAGCTGGTCTTGTGTCTCTTACCACCAGGTTATCAAGGAAGGGTGTGAGTACATTAACCAAAACTTTGTTGCATATAATGCCATATGTATCTTTTGAATAGCAGTAATGCAACTGTAACTTTATAACTCAATTAAATTAAATAAAATCTAAGCTAATAAATTAAATTTTCATCATATTTTCCAAATTAACATTATTAGTACACCCTAAATCAGACTGCATGGGACAAAGAGTTGGAGTGCAGGGGGATGAGAGCACTGGCTAGGGGGTGCAGGCTTTGCGGTGGGGTTGGAATGAGAGGTTCAGGGTGCAGTAGAGGGCTCAACGTTAGGGCAGAGAATTGGGCTGTGAGGGCTCTGGAACAAGGCCAGGAAAAAGAGAATTGAGGCATGCAGGGCCATCCTTAGGATTTATGGTGCCCTAGGCGAGATTATGAAACTGGTGCCCCTGTGCCTGATCTGCTCTTAGCAACACAAATATAAGCATACAGTATTGGAAAACTTGCCACATTCATGTTATTAAAACCAGTTTAACTTAATTAAGCACACTGTAATGCTGATGCACTAGCACTAAAGAAGTAGCACTATAGAAAAAATTCTGATTTGACAGAATGATGCAAATAATATAATTTTTTTAATTTGTCAAAATTTTATTGGAAATTTATATGAAGAGGTATTGAAACAAAGATTTGTTTTTAATTAAAAGCAATCTTTCTGGCTTTTTTGGCTGCAAAATCAGTTTAATAAGCTGGGTTTCCAAACAGTGGGAAAATATAACCCTAGTTTTACTGCTAGGTAAAGCACAAAGTGACCAAAATGAAGTCAGCACAGAATCATCTCATCTAGATTAAGGTAGCATAGAAATGTTACAGAAGTCCTATTGTGCCTTATTTTGTTTGGAAAGACATTAGCAATAGCAGCACATTCACATGATAAAATACATGATAAATCACTGCCTTTAAAGTTCCATCAAAAACTGACATTTTCACAGCTCTAGCATGATCTGCTGTACAGATTCTTCACAAGGAAGTGTCCCTGGCCTTTTTAACTCATATTAACTATGTATTTACTTTATGAAAGTTGGAGAAAACATTGTGAAAACGTAAAACATTGGCTGCCCAACTTCTGGGCTGGCAAAAGCTATACTGACTCACAGGAAAAAAAAATGCAGGAGAATCTTACTACAACATATGGTCAGTCTATACCAGGAGTCGGCAACCTTTCAGAAGTGGTGTGCCAAGTTCACTGTAATTTAAGGTTTCTCGTGCCGGTAATACATTTTAACGTTTGTAGAAGGTCTCTCTCTATCTCTATATTATATAAATAAACTATTGTTATTATCTGAGGTCCCGGCCACCAGTCCTGCTCAGGCCACTGCCAGCTGAGTAAATGAAACCCCAGACCCGCTCAGCCCGCTGCTGGTCTGGGGTTCTGACCACCGACTCCTGCCAGCCAGGATCCCGGCCGCCAACCCCCCTCAGCCCGCTACCAGCCTGGGATTCTGCTCACCCAGGCTGGCAGGAGGCAGAGTGGGGCCGGCGGCTGGGCTCCTGACTGGCAAGGGGCCGGCAGCTGGAACCCCGGAGTAGCAGTAGGCTGAGTGCAGCTGGCACCCCAGACTGGCAGCAGACTGAGCCACTCAACCCCCCACCGGCCCTGCTCAGCCCGCCACCAGCCCACTCAGCCCGCTGCCGGCTGAGTGAATGGAACCCCAGGCTGACAGCAGGTTGAGTGGTTCAGCCGGCCTGCTCAGCCCGCTGCCAGCCTGGGGTTCCTTGGGGGTCCCCAGGCCAGCAGCAGGTGCTGAGTGGGGTCGGCGGCCGGTATCCCAGCTGGCAATAGGGCAGCAGCCAGGACCCCAGAGCAGTGATGGGCTGAGCCACTCAGCCTGCCGCTGCGAACCATCAAAAATCATCTCACCTGCCACCTTTGGCGCGTGTGCCGTAGGTTGCCGACCCCTGCTTTATACTCTAGTAAGGAGATGAGCATATTACAGTTGTTGGAGGGCTCTTATCAGGAGTAACAGGCTATAGGAAAGTCAGTCAACATTTTTTGTTTCGCTGATGAAAACTGGCCCACTCCCTGCCTCAAACCAAACCTGTCACTAATAATTGCCAACAACTTAATTTTCTGTTTTTGGCTAAGATATTGATTTTTTTTCTTTAAATATTGAAATTGGATTCAGGATTGTTAGCAAGAATTTTTGGCAAACAAAGTTGTTAAATGACAATCTAAATGGCAACACAGTACTGCTTTCATGCTTGGCTCACCCCCAAGCCTGCTGGTCCAACAGCTGCAGTAGACCCCAAAATCCACCTCTTGGGGTGCAGAGTGGCAACAGCAGCAGCAAACCCTCAGGTCCAATCACACGCCAATGGGCACCACCACCAGCCTTACGGACCATGGTGAAGTTAGCACAACATCTGATCTCAGGGACAGGTCACCCATGGAGCCACAGCAGCTCATCCTGCCCTGTGCAGCTCCCCCCGGATGAGATGGATCGCTGGCAGCTGCCAGCCCGGGGGAGAGGCGCTCCCCAGCTAGGTTGACCAGATCCAGATGTCCTGATTTTATAGGGCCAGTCCCGATATTTGGGGCTTTGTCTTAGATAGGCACCAATTACCCCCACCTAGAGTGACCAGACAGCAAGTGTGAAAAATCAAGACAGGGGGTGGGGGTGGGGGGTAAAAGGAGCCTATATAAGAAAAAGACCCCAAAATTGGGCCTGGCCCTATAAAATAGGGATATCTGCTCACCCTACCCCAACCCCCTGTCCTGATTTTTCACACATCTGGCTAACCCCAGCCCAGCCCTGTGTGACATTCCAATCCTGGCGGAGGAAGTGAGTTACTTTCACTTTCATTCCTCAGCAGGTAGCCAGCCTCCCCCCACCTACCCCCCAGCACCTCACCCAACCCAGCCCTGACAGAGGGGAGGGAGGAGAGAGAGAGAGAGGGATGCTCCTGGGAAGGAGGGAGAAAGGAGGGGGTGCTCCATGGGGCAGGGGGGGAGAAGAATGGATGTTATGGGGGACAACAAAGGATACTGGTTCCAGAGCCGCAGAGCCTGCCTCACCTCACCTCAGCCGGGGGGGAAGAGTCACACTCACAGGTGAGCTCCCTCCCCAACCCCTCCCCCCTCCCCTTCCCAGAGACCCCAGCAGCCAATCCCCTCCCTCAGACTGTGCTACATTCGGCTCTCTCTAGGACCCAGCAGCCTGCTCTTACATGCTCCACTGCTTCCCATCTGTCCGGGCTCCCAGCAGAGCTGTGCCCCCAGACCTAGTGGTGCCCTACGTGGCTGCCTATGGCTAAGATCGGACCTGGAGACATGAGAGAGAGATCAGGCTAGAGCAGAAAATGGTTGGGGGCAGGGTGAAGGGTTTGAAATGCAAGGAGAAGAAAAATCTTCCTCCTGCTCCCTCTCATCAGAGCATCTAAAAACCAGGTGAGAGATACCTCTCCCCCACTGCAACATCAACTCTGGTGGGCTTGGGCTGAGGAAGGAACTTCTCTCCCCAGCAGCTCCAGCACGCCTAGGCTGGGACATAGACACCTCCCCCCAAAAATCGGGTGTGCCTGTTCTGGGACAGGGGAGGGGCTCCTCTCCTCTCCATTGGGGACATGGCGGGATGAGAGATGTGACAGGGCTTTACGGGAAATCATTATTTGCCTGATTCATGTGCCAGTCCTAGTCCTTGCTGACCCAACAGACTGTTTATCCTGCATGCTGATGCCAGTTTGGAGGGTCTGGGAGCAGTCTCCTACCAGGAAGTGGAAGGCAAATGTAAATCTGTGGCCTGTGCCAGCTGAGGACTGTCCGATAGCAAAACTCGCTATCCCATCCACCAGCTGCAGTTCTTGGCCTTGAAATGGGCCATCACTGAGAAATATCCAGACTACTTGTCTGGTGCTCAGTTTCAGGTATGGACAGAGAACAATCCACTGACTTCTGTGTTAACAAGGGCTAAGCTGGATGCTACAGGGCAGAGATGGGTGGCTACTTTTGCTAGCAATAACATCAGCATTCAATACCAGTGAGCTGGTATAATAGGGAGTGTGATTTATCAGGATCACCAATTCTTGGCTGGGGGGAGGATGTAAGCAGGGTCAGAATGAACTCTACCCTGCCATCTGTTGGTGATGTGTTGTAAAGGCCTTTTGTTGCTGATGTGCATGGTCACACCCACCCCGCATTGCATGATGGGGGTGCTTGTCCAAATGGTGATTTTGGCTGCTGTGCGTTCCCCAAACTCTTTCTTAATAGAGCAGGAGTAATAAAGTGTAGTAATCCTAGTCATATGAATCAAAAACAGTAGAACGGTAATTAGCAGTTCATGATTTCGGGACTCACCCGAACCTACATAAAAATCGTTAGACAAGGGACATTGGTTCCAAAGAATAGCAATTTAAGAGAGATTGAAAATAAATATATGTGTTTAACTTCAGGAGATTCTTCTGAACTCTCTAAATGCACATTTTATGGTTTTCTTCTCTCTTTAGTTGAAAAATAGAATTAATTATTATCCCAATACAAATAATGTGTTAAAGCATACACTTAAAATGTTAGACAGATAAGTAAAAAATTGAGTTATACTGAAGGAGGTAGACACTGATGCTACTTAAAAGCTTAAATTTGTAGGAATATAGTTCGGAAAGAGAACCTAGCAGAAAAGTTTTGCTGGTAGTGTTAGCAGAGCGAGATTGTTAGTCACAGGTCAGTGGGTGGGTTTATGCAAATACTGGACTCTTGGACAGGAGTGGGGGCACACGACTTCTGTGGCACATGCACCACCTCTGCAACTAACGTTTGCTACCTCACTCCCTAACAACACACCTTTTACCTCTCAGGACCAAAATACACCGTGAAAGAGATCTAACGGCATAAGCTTAGGGTGAGCAACTGCAGCACTCACAACAATTTGAAGAGATTCAAAACCGCCTCTGCCTCTGTCTCTGTCTCTGTCTTTCCACACCAGGGACAGCAGAAAGGACATCAGCAGCACCTGCGAGAGACCAACAAACATCCATTTCTACCTGCCCCCACGCGCTGCCGTTAGGAACCCATACCCCTTAATGGTGAGTACTTTTCAGGCGAGGGTGACGCTCTCAGGCCTCAAATGCCAGGTACAGTAACTCTGTCCTTGAACCAAAATCAACAGGAAAATACACTGGGTTACTCCTGCCCCAATAACAAAGAGACTGGGGATCCCGCAGCAGCTGAAATGACCGTTTGGACAAGCACTCCCATCATGCAATCCGGGGTGGGTGTAACCATGCAAATGACATCAGCCCCAAAAGGCCTTGACGACAGATCACCAACAGATGGCAGGGTAGACTTCATACTGACCCTGCTTCAACTAGATTGTGGCAAAGATTCCAAAACACCGAACGTTAAAACTCACCTAATGCGGGTCAATCCGTCCTCATCGTCGTAACCGCTCGTTATACTCCACACCCGAACGTAGCCCTCATATGGACAACATACCTTCCTAACTCAGTGTCTGTACGTTAACCTTTTACCCCCAGTCAGGGCTATTGCAGATTATGTATTCCTTATGCCACCCCATTTTAAACCGAACTTTGCACCCCTTGGGTAAGCTGTACGTTGTTCCCTGAGCACCAGAAACTTCTATGCCGAAACTCTGTACCGTACACTTTTTTTTTCTTTGAACCTCATCTTAATAAAATGCTGACTTTTGTTCGAGATCCCGGCTCCTCTTCCTTTGCAAGGCGTGTGCGTTCGCTCCGCGTTTTAGTCTGCTAATATGGCGGGGGGCGATTGAGCCAGAGGTGCTTGCCTGCTGCAGACACGGATCCAAGGCTGAACCTCGTCCCCCAGAAGCGTAACTGAAAACAGTTTAAGAAGTGCTCCCGTCTCCGGCACTCAGCTACCCAGCTCCCAATGGGGTCCAAACCCCAAATAGATCCTTTTTACCCTGTAGAAGCTAGCTGTAAAATCCTGTGACCAGGGCAGCTGCCTAGCAGCCTGCGCATCTGCCTGCCAGAGTGAGGGCGTGTAAGGCACTAATCCGGATAGTGGTAGCTAGGTGGCAGGGGGAGAGTGTGAAGAAGCAGCAGAGTGGCGCAGCGGGAGCGTGCTGGGCCCATAACCCAGAGGTCAATGGATCGAAACCATCCTCTGCTACGCGTGCGCTTGTTCCTTTTCCCTCTGGGCCTTCAAGCGAGCCGGTGACCAGCAGAGCCCCAAGAGCCTAGGCCATGAGGCAAGAGGTGGCTGAGGCGAAGCGGCGGCCTGCCAGGGAGCTCTCTGGCTGCCTGGGCTGAAGGCAAGAGGCAGGCCTGGGCGTGGCGAGGGCCTCCTGTCCTGGAATGAGGCTGCAGTGCTTCCTGGTCCCCTTTTCCCACCCACACCGGCAGGCGGCTGCTGCGGGAGAACACGAGGGAGGCTCTGGGGGCGCTAGGCAGCACTGTGTGTGTGGCTGTCAGGGGAAAGAGCCGAAGCTCCCGACTCGACCTGCCATTGACTCGCGTGGCTCTGCGCGCCGTCAGCCGGGGCGGGCCAGGCCACGGACGTGACTCAGGCTTGGGCCGCATGGCCGTGCTTTCCTGACGAGGCATGAGGCAGGCCAAGAGCTTTGCACCGCGTACAGGGAAGTGGGAGGGAGGCGTCTTTGAGCCGGCGTGTCTCCTCCGCTTCTCCCTTGCCGCTTGGGCGGAGGCGGGAAGGGAGCGAAATGTTCCCGGCTGAAAGTTTTTGTGCTCGGCTTTGAGGATTAAGCCTGAGCCTCCGGCACGACTGCTGGCAGATGGGTTTCTGAATGGCATCCAGCCTGCTCTTTGGACCACCAGCTGAAAGCACTGAGGCCAAGAGGCAGCAAAACGGGATCTTTGAGGCTCCCCCCACAAGCCTCAGGGAAGCAAGGAAGTAGCACGGGCTTAGCGTCATCCCTGGGTGGGCTCAAACCACCATCCTTTCGGTTAACAGCCGAACACGCTGACCCATTGCGCCACAGAGACGTGGAGGAGCAAGGCTGTATTGAGCACAAAAGCCGGGAATCACCTCAGGGTACGGTATAGCACATGCATGCAGTGGTTAGCCAAGCAACAGCAAGGAACTGGACTGCTATGGAAGGAAAGTTCTGTGGGAAGGAACCGAAAAGAGCACGGGGGCTGTGGTACAGCACTCGCATACACTTTCTTTGGCCTGTTTTGCTGGAAGAGTTAGCAGAGCGAGATTGTTAGTCTCAGGTCAGTGGGTGGGTTTATGCAAATACTCGACTCTTGGACGGGAGCGGGGGAGCATACGACTTCTGTGGCACATGCACCACCTCTGCAACTAATGTTTGCTACCTCACTCCCTAACAACACACCTTTTACCTCTCAGGACCAAAACACACCGTGAAAGAGATCTAACGGCATAAGCTTAGGGTGAGCAACTGCAGCACTCACAACAATTTGAAGAGATTCAAAACCACCTCTGCCTCTGCCTCTGCCTCTCCACACCAGGGACAGCAGAAAGGACATCAGCAGCACCTGCAAGAGACCAACAAACATCCATTTCTACCTCCCTCCACACGCTGCTGTTAGGAACCCATACCCCTTAATGGTGAGTACTTTTCAGGCGAGGGTGACGCTCTCAGGCCTCAAATGCCAGGTACAGTTACTCTGTCCTTAAACCAAAATCAACAGGAAAATACACTGGGTTACTCCTGCCCCAATAACAAAGAGACTGGGGATCCCGCAGCAGCTGAAATGACCGTTTGGACAAGCACTCCCATCATGCAATCCGGGGTGGGTGTAACCATGCAAATGACATCAGCCCCAAAAGGCCTTGACGACAGATCACCAACAGATGGCAGGGTAGACTTCATACTGACCCTGCTTCAACTAGATTGTGGCAAAGATTCCAAAACACCGAACGTTAAAACTCACCTAACGCGGGTCAATCCGTCCTCATCGTCGTAACCGCTCGTTATACTCCACACCCGAACGTAGCCCTCATATGGACAACATACCTTCCTAACTCAGTGTCTGTACGTTAACCTTTTACCCCCAGTCAGGGCTATTGCAGATTATGTATTCCTTATGCCACCCCATTTTAAACCGAACTTTGCACCCCTTGGGTAAGCTGTACGTTGT
Organism: Mauremys mutica; assembly: GCF_020497125.1. Taxonomy (NCBI): domain Eukaryota; kingdom Metazoa; phylum Chordata; order Testudines; family Geoemydidae; genus Mauremys; species Mauremys mutica. The sequence continues at coordinate 329,389 of NW_025423288.1, forward strand.
TCCCTCAGCACCAGAAACTTCTATGCCGAAACTCTGTACCGTACACTTTTTTTTTCTTTGAACCTCATCTTAATAAAATGCTGACTTTTGTTTGAGATCCCGGCTCCTCTTCCTTTGCAAGGCGTGTGCGTTCGCTCCGCGTTTTAGTCTGCTAATATGGCAGCAGGGGGAGTGTGTGAAGAAGCAGCAGAGTGGCGCAGCGGGAGCGTGCTGGGCCCATAACCCAGAGGTTGATGGATCGAAACCGTCCTCTGCTATGCGTGCGCTTGTTCCTTTTCCCTCTGGGCCTTCAAGCGAGCCGGTGACCAGCAGAGCCCCAAGAGCCTAGGCCATGAGGCAAGAGGTGGCTGAGGCGAAGCGGCGGCCTGCCAGGGAGCTCTCTGGCTGCCTGGGCTGAAGGCAAGAGGCAGGCCTGGGCGTGGTGAGGGCCTCCTGTCCTGGAATGAGGCTGCAGTGCTTCCTGGTCCCCTTTTCCCACCCACAGCGGCAGGCGGCTGCTGCGGGAGAACACGAGGGAGGCTCTGGGGGCGCTAGGCAGCGCTGTGTGTGTGGCTGTCAGGGGAAAGAGCCGAGGCTCCCGACTCGACCTGCCATTGACTCGCGTGGCTCTGCGCGCCGTCAGCCGGGGCGGGGCGGGCCAGGCCGCGGACGTGACTCAGACTTGGGCCGCATGGCTGTGCTTTCCTGACGAGGCATGAGGCAGGCCAAGAGCTTTGCACAGCGTAAAGGGAAGTGGGAGGGAGGTGTCTTTGAGCCGGCCTGTCTCCTCCGCTTCTCCCTTGCCGCTTGGGCGGAGGCGGGAAGGGAGCGAAATGTTCCCGGCTGAAAGTTTTTGTGCTCGGCTTTGAGGATTAAGCCTGAGCCTCCGGCACGGCTGCTGGCAGATGGGTTTCTGAATGGCATCCAGCCCGCTCTTTGGACCACCAGCTGAAAGCACTGAGGCCAAGAGGCAGCAAAATGGGATCTTTGAGGCTCCCCCCACAGGCCTCGGGGAAGCAAGGAAGTAGCACGGGCTTAGCGTCGTCCCTGGGTGGGCTCGAACCACCATCCTTTCGGTTAACAGCCGAACGCGCTGACCCATTGCGCCACAGAGACGTGGAGGGGCAAGACTGTATTGAGCACAAAAGCCGGGAATCAGCTCAGGGTACGGTATAGCACATGCATGCAGTGGTTAGCCAAGCAACAGCAAGGAACTGGACTGCTATGGAGGGTTTTTTGCCCCACTTGCCCCCCAGCCTGGGTGGGCCTGCCTAAAAGTGGCGGCCACCAGAGCCCAAGCAGTAGCCCCACCCGTTCTACTTGAGGCCACGCCCCTGCACCACCCCCTCCCCAATGCCCCGCTCCTACACTGCCTCTTCCCCCAAGATCCTTCCTCCCGCTCACTGCTCTCCGTCCCCTCCCCACCCTCACTCACCCTTACGGTCATTACAAAGTGGCAAGTCAGAGCCCTCCCATTTTTTAATGTCCTGGGGTGTTGTTCCCCCCTGTTCAGGCACCCTTGGGGCCCTGCACTTCACACAGCTCTCCCTGATTTCAGCTGTTAGTGAGGGAGCCTCACTGCTAGCGCAGACTGGGCAGTTTCTTGCATGAGAGACACTGTCCCAAAGCAGGACTAATGCTTAGAGCTGGTTATCAGTGATTTCAGATCTGTTGGTCTGCAGCAAGACTCTACATTGAGTCTTAATCAGCTCTGTTATTACACAGAGAAGAACAAAAGGGTCAAATGGTGCCTGGAACCCTTAAGAAGAATCCACCCCACCGAGTACAACACTTGTCGCTACCTGCTCTCAGCTGCACTGAGAATGTTTTGGGGTCACTCCTTGCCTGTATCAACCTAGGGGTTTTGGAGAATCACAATTCACAGGTGCTCCAATGGCGCAATTGGTTAGTGTGCAGTACTTATAGGGCAGTGCTGAGAGGAGCTATGCTGAGGTTGTGAGTTCAAGCCTCACCTGGAGCACTCATTTTCATTAGCCAAACGGCTTCACACAGTTATTTGGCCCTGTGGAATGTAGAATTCTAGCCCTGGGGACCCTGAGGCAGGGGAAGAGTCAAAACCACCCCCTTCACTTATTACCTCCTCTCCAGAGCACAGGTCAGAACCTGCAATCCTTTCTGCCCCCCTCCCTCCTGCAGCCCCTGTGCCAGGATCCCTCAAGCTGAGCCTGGAGTCCTGCCCATCCTTGACCCCTGAGCCTGGAGGGAGAGGAGCAAGGAGCCATTGTTAGAGGGCTTTCCCTTCCCCCGCCCACTTCCCTGGCTCTTGTCACGCAGACAGCGAGCAGCAAAAGACCAGAAGTCAGAAGCGCAGACAAAGGGATGGTTACTGGGGTTAGTTTCCAAGCAAGCAGATTCCGAAGCCCTTCACACCAGTCGGGCTTATCTCTATAGACCGACAGAGTCTGTTCTCCAGTGTCCCCTTTCCCAGCTCTGACACTGCAGAGCGTTTACCCCACATCCCTACAGACAATTCTGTCCTGGGTGCTGGCGGGTGAGTCCTGCCCACATGCTCAGGGTTTAGCTGGTCGCCATATTTGGAGTCGGGAAGGAATTTTCCTCCAGGGCAGGTTGGCAGAGACCCTGGGGTGGTTTCACCTTCCTCTGCAGCATGGGGCACGGGTCACTTGCTGGAGGATTCTCTGACCTTGAAGTTTTTAAATGAGTTGAGGACTTCGATAGCTCAGACATAGGCCAGGGGTTTGTTACAGGAGTGGGTGGGTGAGAGTCTGTGGCCTGCGTTGTGCAGGAGGTCGGACTGGACAATCATAATGGTCCCTTCTGACCTTAAAGTCGATGAGTCTATGAGCTCTGACACTGCAGAGTGTTTACCCCACATCCCCCTTCCCAGCTCTGACACCGCAGAGCCTGGCCTCTGTCCCTGTTCCCCGTTCCCTAGTCCCATCCCCCCCCCCCGTTAGCATGATTCCAATTTCCTCTTCCGGTCTGACCCCAGTTTACACAGTAATAGTCTCAGCTAGACCTTAACCAATCATTGTAACTAACCAATTCTAACCTATTGTAACAGAATTCTCTAACCAATTACATCCCACTCCCCTAATTAACTTACACCCAGCAAAATTAACTCGGCAGCAGCCAGAAACAATTAGAGAACCAGACAGATTGACAATAGAAAAGTGGGGGCCAGAAAGATAAACCCTACAGAAATGAGGGTTTCACACCCACAACCATTGAGAAGGGATTTCTTGCCAGACCAGATGCTCCCTTAAGATCTGTTTCGTTATCTGCTGGTGATGGGCACTATCGGGACAGGATCGTCTGGCTAACAGCCCAACCCCACCTTAGTTCAGTGTGACGGGTTTGGGAGGTGAGGATGGGACCGTTCCCTTCCCAGCTTACGGCTGCCCCTGCTGCTTAGCCAAAGGCCTTCGCCTACGAACAAGGGCTCAGAGTCTCCGAGGGAGAGAAGGCCCAGACACAGGCAGACTGGGATTTTGGGTCTTTGTTTTATACCCCTGTCACTAGCTAAGTGATAAAAATACACCTAAGTTCTTAAAGTCTAGGCCTGTACAGGCAGCCTGAATATCTCTATTCTAACAGCCATCGGCCCCTGTGGGAAAATGATCTATTCAGGGTTGTCCCTAGACATTTTGGTGCCCTACACGGCACCCCCGTCCCCCAGCCCGAGCTGGCAGAGCAGAGCAGGCTGGGGCCAGGTCACTCCACTTCCCGCCGCCCGGTAATTGCAGGGCAGGCCTGACCCCACACTCATGGGGCGGAGGGAAGTGGAATGATCCGGCCCCAGCCTGCTGCACTCTGCTCCCAGCCTTGGAACTTGGGGGGGAAATGCCCCCCAGCACTCACCAGTGGCGCGGCTGGGAGCTGGTGGAGCAGAGCAGGCTGGGGCCAGGTCGTTCCACTTCCCACCGCCCGGTGAGTGCAGGGGGCGCCTGATCCTTCCTGCAGTCCACCGGGATGTAGCTCAGGGGAAGGGACAGAGTGGGGGGGCGGATGGGGTGGAGCAGGGGTGGGAAAATGGTGGTGGGGGCAGACCAGGGGTGGCGGGCTGTGGGGAAGAGGCGGAGCAGGGGCAGGGGTAGGGGCAGGGGCAGCTTTCCTGGCCGGCTCAGCCAGCCGGGGGATCGAGTTCGCTGCTGGAGCAGTACACAGCTGCGTAGGGCACCAGGAAATTTGGGGCAATTTGGTGCCTCCACGTCCCTTAACCAGGCAGTGTCCCTGTAGTGTGGGCTGTCTGCATAGGTCCTTTCTCAATCTTTCTCACCCTCTTGCCTTGAGTCTCCTGTGTCTCTGCTTTCTAAGCACAGACTAACTCTGGCTGTTCAGAGGAGGGGAGGACCATGCCTATGCGTGGCCAGCAGACAGCGACAAAGACCCCTAGCCAGCCTGCTCCCTGCCATGCCAAACCCCCACTGAAGGCCACCCACAGACCAGCATGCAGGGCGGCTGCTGATGCTCTGTGGCCAACATCAGAAGACGGTAGGAAAGCAGGGCCAGCCCCCTTGGTGGGGCCTCTGACCGTTCCCACTCCAGGTGTTCACTTTTGCAGTGGGGCAGGAGATTTTACCCCAAGAGGCTGTTCCCCAGCTGGTGAGAAGCAGAGAAACACCCAGGCTCCCAAGGCGCTATGTAGCAACCCCCCTCCAGCACAGGGACAGGCGCACACTTGGAAGAGGGAAACTGCTCCACACGCTAGCCCGGGCAGCCGCCCATTTTCTTTGGCAAGTCAGGAAGGGGAAAGGCGAGACTGGAAGCACCTGGGGCTCATGCCCCAGCCTTTGTGACACCCAACCCCCATTCCTTTCCTGGGGCTCTAGCTGAAGCCAGAGCATTAGCCTGAGCGGCCAAGAAGAGGTTCCAGCCCTGAAGGGAGCAGGACGTTCAGCCCAAAGGTAAAACTGCACAAACACAACCACGAAGGGACTCGCACCCTCAATCGCCTGATCCAAAGTCAGACGCCTTATCTGTTAGGCCACGTGGTCACACAAGAAAAATCTCTCCAAGTACTTCTTTAAAGAAGACGGGCACTGTGTTTCTCAGACTCAGGTCATCTACTGAGGGGGGTTGAGACTCTCTGGGCACAAGAAGTCGAGATCCCAGCGACACGTGAGACTTAATTGTCTGGAGCCAGGTGCAGGGCTTTGGCAGGGAGGCTCAGGCATGGGGGACTGGGGTGCAGCAGACGGACCGGCTGTCTAGGTACAGAGATTTAGCTGCACTGAGGCACAGGAGGGAGGAGGAATCCTGCTGATGGTCAGTGGCTGTGCAGAAAAAAGGGTATTGATTCCCCCATCCTAAATGGGCTGGTTGGCTTGACCCTTCTCCCCTCTGCAGAGCGTGGTGGGGCTGCAGCTCACCCTCTTGTGGGTCAGGAGGGAACAGGTGTAGGGCGCTGGGCTCCAATGAACTCGGAAGGCAGCTCCAGTGCGGTGGGGCAGGGCAGGGCCTGTGGTTTACGTTCTGCGTTGCCTGGTGCTGGGCCATTGCACAATCCCCAGCCACACCGCACAGCGCGCCCCGAGAGGGGGCAGGGGGCCAAGCAGATGATCCAGCACGAGGGGGAGAGGATGTGTGGTTGGGGGGAGGAAAGGCCTTGGGCTGCACTGGGGGAGCGCAGAGCAGGGGTGACACCCCAGAAACCTGCAACAAAGGGATGGACAGGTGGGCTGGGTGGATAGAAGAGGCAGCGAGCCTAAAAGGGGAGTGGGGTCTAGTGGTCAGAGCAGGGAGGGGGCTGGGCGCCAGGGACCTCTGGGTTCTATCCCTGGCTCTGGGAGCAGAGGTGGGTCTAGAGGTCATAGCAGGGGGACCGGGAGCCAGGACTCCTGGGTTCCATTGTGGCGGCTGCTTTTTCCTGTGTCTTCCTCCCTACAGATCCCAGCCCAGCCCCCTAGCAGAATCTGACTGGGGGAGGGGGTTGCCCTGCCACTCCAGACTCGTGATTCGAACCCCTCTCACCATAGGCTCTGACATCACGGAATCTCCCCCCCCCCAAGACAGAAAGTAGGAGCCCCTCCCCGCATGCGGAGGAAGCTAGTGAGTTTCTTGGGGGGGTCTCTGGCGGAGGTGACAGCACCCACCAGACACCCACTCATGGTTGCAAGGAGACCCCCCTGCACAGCCCCCTGCTACGAGGGGCCAGGGGCGCCCAACCAGGGTCAGGAGGTGAGATGGGGTTGCAGTGGCAGGAAGGGGGCAGAGCTGGGGGTGGTGCCAGGTCTGGTGCTGGCTTCACGGGGAAAAACCACACTGCTCCCCCATCACACACACACACACACAACTCCTGGTCTTGGGAGGGGAACAGAAGAAAGGACAAAAGAAGCAAGAGACAAAGAGAAAGGAGGGATGGAGGAAAAGGTGAAACCAAAAGAACAAACCCTAATGTCCCCAGTGATTCTAAGGGACAAAATCCCAGGTGCAGAATAAAATTCTGCCTCCTTAAGCTCGTATTTTCCATGCCTAGAATTCAACTGTCATCTGATGGATCAGACTGAACAGGTTTCAAACCTCAAGGAGGCTCTTACCTTCTAAACAAGGACGGCTGGTCTCTAGTAAAATCAGGAAAACGGAAGGAGAAAAGTCGAAAGAGGTTCCTCCTGGTGCTCACATCCGTGAACCCGAATAATCTCTCAGTCCTCAAAAAGAGACCTCGAGAAGGAGACTTGCTGAAGCAAAGCCATAGGGGTCTCTGAGGTTTCTCTGGCCCCTTGCCCCTGTCCTGCCTGGCTGATGTCAGCATCTCTCTGTGAGGTCACCACCTCCCCACCACCTTTGACCAATAGTCTGAGGTCCTGCAAAAGGCCTTTGTGATGTCACTGCCACACCCCTCCCTTGCTGTGCTAATGTCCTGCCCCTGGCCAGGCACTTTGGGGGTTTGAGCTACTCCCTGTGGATCACCCCACTCAAGGAGCGTTCGTTCTAGAAAGCAAGTCGGCTAGACAGGAAAACATCAGATGCTGCTCCCAATACTACACTCAGTTTTTCAGAAATTAGTCGACTTTATGGCCAGAAGAGACCATTAGAGCATCTAATCTGAACCCCTGCATATCACAGGCCTCCTGTATGACACAAGAGCTACTTTTGGGGCAAACACATTCCAGAAAGGCATCTAGTCTTCATCAAATGACATCAGGAGATGGAGAATCCACCACTTCCTTGGTAGCTTGTTCCTGTGGTGAATCATCTTCGCTGTTGAATATTTGTGTCTTAGTTGTAATATGAATTTGTCTCTTTTCACCGTCCAGCCATTGAGGCTTGTTAGGCCTTTCTCTGCTTTAATACCCAATCTTTTCTCTCCATTAAGGCCCTTCAACACCCCCCAGAGCCCAGACCCCACAGCCGGGGCCCCAGACACCCCCACAGCCCCAGCCAGGGTCCTGCCAGATCTTCCCTGGCCCCCAGTCCCCAGAGTCCCTGGCCAGGGGCCCCAGACCCCCCTAGAGCCCCCCCCCAGCCCCAGGGAGAGCTGGACACTGGCGAAGGGGAGAGAAAATGGGGCACAATCGGGGGGGGGACAGGGAACTTCTCAGGGGTTGGGGGAGGGGGGGTCACCCTGGGGGCTGCTCATGGCTCTCTAGGGAGAAAGGGGGCGGGGCGGGGGGGGCGGGGGGGTCCCCACGGGGGGGCAGCATTAAATCCGAGGGGATCTCAGCCCCCCCCTTTCTCTCCCCGCTCCTCGGGGGTCACCGGCTCCCCCCCCCCCGGCCATGTCCGGGCTGCACCGACACTTCCCCCCCCGGCCCTTTCCCAGCCCCCCCCCGGGACCCCCCCCGGTCTCTCCATGAGTCTCCAATGTCCATTTAAAATCTCTCCGATGGGGGGTTCCCCCCCCCCGTTTTACCTGCAGCGATTTGTCCTTGTCCGGGGGGGAAATTGTTGCCCTGGGTCAGTCCCCAGCACGTGGCTGCCCCTGGCGTGGGGGGGGGGGGTGAGATGCCGGTTCTCTGCCAGGACGGGAGGGGCACGTGTCCCCCGTGGGGGCTGCCCGGACCCCGGTTTCCCAGTCCCAGTTACTGCCCCTAACTACCAACACAGCCACCAGCCACCTGCCCATCCCCCACTGCTGCCCCCTTCCCTCATCCAGGGACCTGCCAGCTCCCCCACCCCCCTTTGCCCTCTTAAAGCAGCTCCTCACAGGGCTCCCTGCTGCCCATGGGAATGGTGGGGGGTGGGGGGGAGCCATCATTTTCTGTATATGTGTTGGATAGTAATATAAAATCCAGTCCAACAGTCCCCCCTTTTCCCTCTACTTATGTAGCAGTAATATAAAATCCCCTCAGATCTTGGCAGTGTTCATAGACTATCAGGATTGGAAGGGACCTCAGGAGGTATCTAGTCCAACCCCCTGCTCAAAGCAAGAACAATCCCCAGATTTTTACCCCAGTTTCCTAAATGGCCCCCTCAAGGATTGAACTCACAACCCCGGGTTTAGCAGAGCAGTGCTCCAACCACTGAGCTATCCCTCCGCCCTCTCATGTTATCACTTCGTAGTTTCTGGTACGTATTCTCTGCAAATCTAAAAATTATCCTAAGCCCCACTTTTTCTCCAATTGTCTATTTCTAAATGACTATGGCCTGAGATTTTTCCCTGTCTCTTTAATTATAAAATACTAAGAAAATCTCAGATTTACACCTTTTCTGAGATTCCTGAACATGGATATAAAATGTTGGCAAATGTTGCCCATTTTCTCTCTATTCAGTTATCAGATATTGATGTGAAACACTCAGATTTTACCTCGTATCAACAACTGATATAAAATCCCTCTGATTTTCCACTTTCCTCTCTAAACGGATTTAATACCCATCAAATCCAGAGGCCTCCCCCTGTTTGGGGGATCAGTGGTTCCCAGCTGGTAACAGGAGAGTTGGCTGGACCCTTGTCTTTTCTCCAGCTGGCACTGGGTGAGGAGGTCACTCTGAGTGCAGCGTGGGTCCAGAAGTGTCCCAAAGCCCATGACAAATGGTCTCTGGGAGGGGCAGCTTCCCGCAGTGCGAAGATGTAGCTAGTGACAGGGCATGGACCTTTCTTGCCCTTCCATTCTCCTGTTAAAGCAGCACCCCCCAGGGATCCCTCTGCCCGTGTGACTGGCCAGCAGGGGGCAGTGATAACTTTCTATCCACTTAGCAGACACAGTGAGGTAACTGTTGCTGGGGTATGGGATGGGGTGTCTGTGTGGGGAGATTGCAGCTGGAGCTGAAGGGGCATTGTGGGAGGGGGAGGCCTCTGGGTGACTGGGCAGGGGGTTCTGGAGGTTTGGGGGGGGAGGGGTTCTGATGTGCCCAGCCCTGAGGCTGTGGGTCCTGGAGGTGGGTATCGCTGGGGACTTGTTGGTGCAGAACAGTGAGGGTGGGCGTCTCTTGGGGAGGCGGGGCAGGGGGCTGGAGGGAGCCTGGTGCTGTGCCAGGGGCTCAGTCGTGCCCAATGCACAGAACTGGGTGGGGGAGTGCCAGGCGCTAGGTCGGGATGCCAGGCAAGCAGAGGGAGGGGCCCCGTTGTAAAGCATCAGGGGGTCCCAGGCAAACGGCCTGGCAGGTCCTGCTGGAGGACAGGTGGGGGTCCTAGGCAGGCAGTAGGGGAATCCTGGGCAGGCAGTGAGGGACTGAATTCCCAGTGAGGGGTCCCCTGGGGGGGTGTCCCTGGCTGTTGGGGGCTCTTGGTGGGGGGAACCTTTAGGATTCCCAGCCTGCCAGTGATGGTCTGGTGGGTTCTCTGGCCAGTGGGGTGCTGAGGGGTATCTGGAGTTCCTGTTCAGGGATTTTGGTGGTTGGGTCCCAGGGAATATCTGGTGGGACTCTGGCTGCGGGGTCTGGGTACTGGGGGTGTCTGGGGGCCCCTGGATGGAGGCTCTGGGGGCTGCTACTAACCATGCTCCTTCTCTCTGATCAGCTTGTGCCAGAATCCTGACTCCAAGCACATCCCAGCATTCCCCAGCCAGGCCCAGTCACCATGATAACTTTCTAGCCACTTATCAAACATCTTGAAAACTCCAGGACCTTCCAGTTCCATTGGGAAAATTTGTGCCCTGAGTCCTTATACTAGATCTGGGGGGTGAGGCAGGTGGGAAGGGGGCTAGAAATGCCACACAATGGTCTCTTCCACAGCATTCTGGACTCATTCATTCTGAAATCTGGTTTCATTGAGACCATTGTTAATCCAGAGTCACTGCATGGAAAGACAAGGAGTGACTCCAGATGGACAGTGGGGCAAATGAGATCAGCAGTTCTCCCTGTGAGGAGGGGTTCTCATTAGCTGCTCTCCCCAGAGAGCTAAAGGAGGGAAGCTGCTCAAATGCTCTGTCCCTCTCTGCCCGGGATATTGGGGTTCAGCTTCCTGGGTCAGACGCTGCAGCCTCCATTGTGATCTGGGAGACCAGGCATGTATTGCAGCATCCCTGGGCAGAACCACTTTCCAGTGATCAAGAAAAGGATCAGACAGAGGAAAAGCTGGTTCTTGACTCCATATTCCCCCTGCTGGGGTGTGACTGCCGGGGGGTCAGTGTCCGAGGGAATCCCCCACAGTGACTCCTTTGGTTCTGCTCTTTTCTAGCCTTGTGTTCAGAGACTTAGTTATGAGATTGGGAGAGGGAGAAGGAAGGTTAAAAATGTCTGTGTGGGCTTAGCCTGGCAGGAGGGGCCAGGTCTACACTGTAATACAGAGATTGAGCATTTTCCCAGGATGGCAGAATCTAGGATGTCTGTCTGCAGGGAAAGGGCCTGGGGGAATCGTCCTGTGACATTAACTAAAGCCTGTTCTGTAACCCCCACAACTGCCCTTCTCACCCTCCCAGGCTGCAGAATGACGTCCGTGTTTCACTCCAGCTCATCCCATCCTGGCATGGGACAGGGGAGAGAAATGGCTGCAGAGGAGCCTGTTGAGGTAGGGATTGTCGGGGGGTTGCTGGTGGGTTCCTGCAGGAGGGAGAGGGATAGCAAATACACCGGAGATGGGAAGATTTGCACAGTCTGGTTTGGAGCCAGGCAGGAAATGCACAAGGTGGGGAAGGGAGGAGGACAGCTTGTGACATTCCTGCTGGGGGGAGTTTAATGAATGGCCCAGATTCTAGGAACAGACCCATGAGATTAGGAGGTGGAAATACCCCAATTTGTGAAACAGAAAATAACCCTCCTACATGGGGCTAGGAAAACTGACCAGACTCCCAGTGCTGGAGCCTGACCTGACTGACCAGCCGCTGTGAGATATGAAGGGGGCACCCACAAGTGAGGTTTAGGGGAGATTCCCCTCCCTTCATATCCAGCTCCTCACAATGGGGAGGGTGTTGGGCTTCCTACCAGGGAGCTCTCCCTGGTCCCTGCTAGGGGCTCCATCTCCTGTATCCGTCTGTGGCTAGTAGGCGTATGATGGATCTGCTGGGAGAGAAAAGGGGCTCTCTATTCACCCCCTTAACCTGGTGTTTCCAGGATGCTCTGAGTGGGGTGGAGGTGGGACTCTGACTGTGATCCACCCAGAGCTTGCATTTGATTGGCTTCTCTCCCCCACACATAGTGGGGCTCTGAGTGAGGCAGCAGGTACTGAGTGTTGGACCCTTGCTCTTTCAGGGGCTAGTGCCCTTCAAGGAGGTGGCTGTGTATTTCTCCAGGGAAGAGTGGGCTCTGCTGGACCCTGCTCAGAGAGCCCTCTACAGAGACGTCATGTAGGAGAACTATGAGAATGTGACCTCGCTGGGTAAGGATTCCTGTCCCCTCAGTTCTTGGAAGGGGAAATGAAGAGATACGGTTCATGCCAGCCCCACAATGCCACCTCTGCTCTGTCCTGTCTGTGCATCACCCCAATATGCCAGTGACCCACACACTGCCACAGACCCTCCCCTGCTGCAGAACACAGGAACAATATTGCACAGTGTCAAATATCTCCTGTTTGCAGAAGTAAACTTCTTTGAGATGGGGCGACTACATCTGAATGCAGTGTTATGCTCCTACAAAGCACACGGGATCTTTATAGAGGAAGGTAAACACGCACGCACACACACACACACACCCTCTGCCAGAGCAGTTCATAGTTACCAGTCTGTTGTAGCTCGAGTCAATCTAATGGCCAATTACACTGAGCACGAGTGTGGGGCTGGGCTCTTGTCGGTCGCAATCCAATGCTCCGGGAGTGTGGCAAAATGAACCCAAACTCCCATGGCCAAGCACCCTGGTTCTTATAGGGTTTTTTCCTTTGTTGAACTCTATGGATTTTGCTGTATCAGTTTGTGATCGGTTACTTCTTAACTGGTGTAAACATTCCAGTGCACCTCTGAGAGGGTCAGCCTGTCCTTTGTTCTGATTTAATCAATTGTCCTCAGGGGTGCCAGCCTTGACCTCAGGGTCATCAATCTGCCCTTCGTTATGGATGCACGTTGTTGATTCTTTGATGTCCTTTAAGTCTCTTGACTCCTTCTTCCTTGACTCTGGCTATAACAATGGCCTTTACACCTTCTCTTTTCCTGATGCATACATCCTCATTCACACAAACCCACTGAGAATACAAACAGTAGTATTTTATATCGAGCAAAAAGGCATTGCAAATGAAACCTTGCCTTCAATGTTTCTCTAATCTACTTAACATAGACACAATAGAGAATCCTGTCTCTTATTTACTAAACCTTAAAACAAAGACATGTAGATTTAACTAGAGTGCCTAATTTGTAATACATAGAGGAAACCATAGTAGACAGTGTAACTTATCCTAAAACAAAAGATGACCATAATCAGTCAGAAGGATTGTTCTGGTCTGTCATTCCTTTCTGCTATTCAAACAGGGTGGCTGACAGGATGAAATCAAATCATACATTAAATTCTCACAGTACATTATAAAATCCAGCTCCTACAGCCGTATTCGAGATGTGGGTGCACCATAGATTTATATACAGGCAATATGATATTTTCTGTCTTTTCTATCCCTTGCTTAATGATTCCCAACATTCCGTTCGCTTTTTGACTGCCGCTGCACATTGCGTGGATGTTTTCAGAGAACTATCCATGACTCCAAGATCTCTCTCTTGAGTGGAAACAGCTAATTTAGACCTCATCATTTTATATGTCTAGTTGGGATGATGTTTTCCAATGGGCTGCACTATGTGCTATCCTGACATCTAGTACTGCTGAGATCCTGCATTCAGTACTATCCCTGCCCTTCCTGTTCCCTTTCTCCACTGAACCCCACCAGCCCATGGTTACTGTCCCCAGCCTCCCCAGGACTCTCTCATTGTCTCTGGACCTCTCCGTCAGCAAGAAGCAGTGGCAGGGAGACTTGCCCTCTCTCTGGAGTCTTGGATTTCTGGGACATGGATTTACTTTCTCTGTGTTTTAGGAGCCTCTTTGAAATTGAGTGTCTGTGACATTAACCACAGTGCAATCTGGAGTATTGAACAGCTGCGTCCCCTCAGTTCCCCAGGCTGGGGTGACTTTTACACTGTTTTACTGTGAGAGCAGCCAGTCCTGGGCAGTTAACACACAGTCTCCAGCATGTAACTCGCTCCCAGCTACACAGTATTGAGTGCTGCTAGTCAGCGACTCAGGAGTTACAGTGCAGCACAGGAAAACCCCAGAAAAGTCTCTATTCCCAGACTTCCCCCAGAAATGTGCATCTTTCCCTGTCCAGCACACTACTGAACAAGGCAAGCTCATATGATGTCTGTCATTTCATCAGTGGAAACTGACATGCACCAGCCTTGTTATCCCAGGTTGATGAGTGGACTCACCCCCTCGGCACCCCCTGCTGGTGACTTCTGGGAATTAGCTCATTCCAGCTCCGGCGCGCCCTCTGCAGGCCAGTGATCCACCTGTCCTCTGGCCCCCGTGTCCCTCCCTGGACCTGGTGCCCCTTTTACCTGGGGTGCTGCCCTCTGGCAGTAACCCCTCAGTCTTGGGGTCTCCCCTCCCCAGGGAACTCCCACCCACTATTCCCGCCTCGGCTCAGTATAAGGCCAATCATCATCTAGCCCCACACCCTGGGGCAGGCTGCAGTATCAGCCACTCATCTCTGGCAAGGAGGGTTTGGACCTGCTGCCTTTGCCTACCGCTGGGCTGCCCTCTGCAACCCCCCAGTACCTATTGCCTTCTGCTAGGCCGCAGCCTGGGGCTTTCCAGGCTGGAGCTCCCCAGCTCCTCTGCCTTTCCCCAGCCCTGCTTCACTCAGGTACCCTGTGTCCAGCTCCCTGCAGCAGGGACCATCTCCCTCTACAAACAGAGAGAGACTCTATCTGCCCCTGGCTTCTCTGCCTTTATAGGGCAGCTGAGTCTGTTTGGGGCGTGGCCCCAGCTGCAGCCACTTCCCCCAAGCAGCCCAGCCTAAAAGCTGCTTTCTCCAGCCACAGCCCCCTCCCAGGGCTGTTTTTAACCCTTCAGGGCAGGAGCGGACGTCCACCCCGCTACATCCCAAATGCAGTTTCCAACACACTTTAATCCAAACACGCTAGTTGGATAAAACAATAAAACAAGATTGTTAATTACCAAAAAAAAAAGATTTTAAGTGACTATAGGTAACAAGTCATAAAAGTCAGAATTGTTTACAAAAGAAATGCAAGATAAACCACAAATAAATTTGTTAGTCTCTAAGGTGCCACAAGTACTCCTGTTCTTTTTACAAACTAACGTGTAAGTCAGGGGTGGGTAAACTACGGCCCGCAGGCCACATCCGGCCCCTGAGCTCCCGGCCGGGGAGGCTCCCCCGTCCCCTCCCCTCCTCTCCCCTGCTGTCCCCTCGCCCCCGCTGTCCCCCTGCAGCCTCAACATGCCGCGCCACCAGCGCTCTGGCCCGCCGCTCCTGGGCAGTGCTGCAGCGCTGCAAGCTCCTACTGTTCTGAGTGGCATGGTAAGGGGGCTGGTCTGCGCGCTCCTGAGGGACCCCGTGTCTAGCTGCAGCAGGCCGCGTGGCTGTGGTAAGGGGGCCAAGGCCAGGGGGTTGGATAAGGGGCAGAGAGCCCTGGGGGGCAGTCAGGGGACAGGGAGCAGGGGACGGTTGGGCGGGCGGTCAGGGGATGGAGAACTGGGGGGTTTGATAGGCGTAGGAGTCCCGGGGTCTGTCAGGGGGCGGGGGTGTGGATATGGGTTCATATCCAGGACCCCACCCCCTACCCAACCCCGCTGCTACCTGTCCCTTGATTGCCCTGACCTCTATCCACCCTCCTGCCCACTGACAGACCCTTGGGACTCCCACACCTATCCAGCCCCCATCCTCCCAGAACCTCTGCCCCATTCAACTGTCCCCTGACTGCCCCCTGGGACTCCCTGCCCCTTATCCAACGACCCCACCTCCTTACCATGCTGTTCAGAGCAGCATGCCTGCAGCCACGTGGACCACGCAGAGCCAGACACACTGCCCTGCAGGAGCGCACAGCCCCGCCCCGCAGGAGCACTGCCCGCAAGGTGGTGTGGCTGCGGGCGAGGGGCTAGCCTCCCTAGCCAGGAGCTCAGGCACTGGGCAGGACGGTCCTGTCGGCTCGATGTGGCCCATGGGCCGTAATTTGCCCATCCCTGATCAAGGGCATAAACCTATTGAGTCAGCAAGACATGCAGGGGTATGTCTGTGTGCTGAGACTTCCGAGGCTTTTCCATGCCATGTGCTGTGAAGCTTGTGTTTGGGACACAGGTAGTACAAGCCATATGGCAAAAGGAATATAAAGGGCAGCTGCATCATCTCCATTTTGTCTTCAATCCCTCTTCCTACCTCTGGAGCAACTTCTCTACAAATTGAAGCCTGGAACAAAGGACTGAAAGACCCATCGAACTTGTGGATGTGTTCCAGACGGACTTTCAAGCCAGCAGCTCAACAATACTGCTAATAACCTGATATATAGATTTTGGAATGCATCTCACTGCTTTTCCATTTAACAACTTTTTTTGTGTCGTGTCCTGTCTTGTCTTTCCATGCTAAAGGATTGGCTGGCAGTGTGGTCTTTTGGGTAAGATCCAAACCTATAGTGATCTTGTAATGTGGCTGACCTTTTGGGGTCAGAAAAACATTTTGTATATGAGCAGAGTTTTTAAATAACCTCTCACTGTACTGGACCTAGGTGCTGATTGGGAGTCGGAGAACTGGAATGCAATAAAGGGGGCCGTGTGATTTCTTTTTTCAGCTTCTCGATAACCCGTGTGTGGGATCAGAAGCACAGTTTGTGACTGATCGTTGAGTTTAACTTCAGTGTTAACCACCAGTTTTGGGAGCATCTGCTCTCCCTTTTTCATCCTGCTCTGACCCTGGCATTTTCAGTGTGGACTGCCGCAGGCACACCCATCACACTAAGCACTGAAGTTAAATTAATAGAATGTTTTTTATGACAAAGTTATGAAATCAAGTGACCTCCTTTGTTTTCTTTCATCTGAGCAGGGTTTCCAATTTCCCAACCTGATGTGATCTCCCAGCTGGAACAAGGGGAAGAGCCATGGGTCCCAGACCTCCAGGGTTCAGAGGAAAGAGAGACCCTGAGAGCTCCCTGCACAGGTGAGGAAATATTAAACCAACTCAGAATCTGTAAGTGCCTGAAGGAAACATCTGGGATGCCCTACAATGCCCTTGGAAGGTCTCTCAGTTCAATATTGTCCCTAGCAGGGGTCGTATCCTTAGGGTAAATATAGCTCATGGCTTCCTGTAGACCCTAGCAGACACCAGGCAGTAGCTTCCTCCCTTCCCCCTGTGAATTTGGATGGGATGTGAAGGCTGAATTGATCCCCTCCTCTCTCCTGTTTGGGGAAGAACTTGGGGGAGTTCAGTTCCTGATTTTTATTTGACCTCTCTCCAGTACTTGTATTGGTTTGGCCTTCCCCTTTCCATCCCTGTCTGAGGTTTCTGTCTCTATCACAGCAGGTGACGCAAGGGTATGTGAGAAAGAGGAGGAGAATTCTCAGCAGGAAAATATTGAGCAAGTGGATAAACACAGAGAATTATCGCAAAGATCAAAAAGGAATGTGTCCTGGAGTCATAAGCAGGAAAAATCCCGTGACATTCAGCACAGACCAGAAGGAGAGCAGGGAAAGCAGCCAGGGGAGAAAGTGGGTAAATGTATTTCCTGTCAGGAAACTCAGAAGGACCTCAAGGAAACCACAACACAACAGGAAATCCTCAGCAGAAAGAGAAAAAATACATGCAGTGAGTTTGGGGAAAACGTATGTGATTACTCCATCCTTATAAAGCATCACAGAATCCACACAGGGAAGAGGCCCTATGAATGCACTGAGTGTGGAAAATGCTTCCCTAGCAGCTCAGCCCTTTCTCAACATCAGAGAATCCACACAGGGGAGAGGCCCTATGAATGCAGTGAGTGTGGGAAAACCTTCAGTCACAGTTCACACCTTATTAGGCATCAGAGAATCCACACAGGGAAGAGGCCCTAGGAATGCAGTGAATGTGGGGGAAAATTCAATCACAGCTCAGACCTTCTTACCCATCAGAGAATCCACACAGGGGAGAGACCCTATGAATGCAGTGAGTGTGGGAAAACCTTCAATTGCAGCTCAAACCTTCTTACCCATCAGAGAATCCACACAGGGGAGAGGCCCTATGAATGCAGTGAGTGTGGAAAATGCTTCACTAGCAGCTCAGGCCTTTGTCAACATCAGAGAATCCACACAGGGGAGAGGCCCTATGAATGCAGTGAATGTGGGGAAAAATTCACTCGCAGCTCAGTCCTTATTAGACATCAGAGAATCCACACAGGGAAGCGGCCCTATGAATGCAGTGAGTGTGGAAAATGCTTCACTAGGAGCTCAGACCTTATTAGACATCAGAGAATCCACACAGGGGAGAGGCCCTATGAATGCAGTGAGTGTGGGGGAAAATTCAATTGCAGCTCAGACCTTATTACACATCAGAGAATCCACACAGGGAAGAGGCCCTATGAATGCAGTGAGTGTGGCAAAAACTTCACTAACAGCTCAAACCTTCTTGCCCATCAGAGAATCCACACAGGGAAGAGGCCCTATGAATGCAGTGAGTGTGGAAAATGCTTCACTAGCAGCTCAGCCCTTTCTCAACATCAGAGAATCCACACAGGGGAGAGGCCCTATGAATGCAGTGAGTGTGGAAAATGCTTCACTGACAGCTCAGCCCTTTCTCAACATCAGAGAATCCACACAGGGGAGAGGCCCTATGAATGCAGTGAGTGTGGGGGAAAATTCAATCGCAGCTCAAACCTTCTTACCCATCAGAGAATCCACACAGGGGAGAGGCCGTATGAATGCAGTGAGTGTGGGAAAACCTTCAGTCACAGTTCACACCTTATTAGGCATCAGAGAATCCACACAGGGAAGAGGCCCTAGGAATGCAGTGAATGTGGGGGAAAATTCAATCGCAGCTCAGACCTTCTTACCCATCAGAGAATCCACACAGGGGAGAGGCCCTATGAATGCAGTGAGTGTGGGAAAACCTTCAATTGCAGCTCAGACCTTATTAGACATCAGAGAATCCACACAGGGGAGAGGCCCTATGAATGCAGTGAGTGTGGGAAAACCTTCTGTGGGCACTTAGCCCATGTTAGTCATCAGAGAATCTTCAAGGGAGATCAACAACATAAACACCTCTAGGGCTATCAATACTTTTTTTTCTCTAATAATTTTCCTGATTCCCACATAGTAACTTTTAAAGCTGTTTGAACTGTTTGCAGCATGGTTATCCCTCAGTTTGACCAGATGAG
This sequence comes from Mauremys mutica, assembly GCF_020497125.1. Lineage (NCBI taxonomy): Eukaryota > Metazoa > Chordata > Testudines > Geoemydidae > Mauremys > Mauremys mutica. Next base: position 347,997 of record NW_025423288.1, read on the forward strand.
GGGCCCATTTTTGCCTTTTGCAGTTTGCCCTGTTTTGAGGTGGACCCATTTGTCCTTTCTATCACCTCCATTATCCCATGAGTAATTCTAGTGTGCCCTTCCTATCAGGAACCAGAGAGCATCACATTTATACTATTCTTCCTATTTCAAAGTTATTGTTAGTCACCAGTGATACAGATTGTATCATTGCCACTTGTTCTCAGGTTGCTCTTGGTTGTGCTGAAAAGCAGATATAATGGGAATTTTTCAAATTATATTTAAATGAAGAGGAGCAGGGGCAGGAAAAAAGGCGTAATTTCAGCCTCTGACACTGGAAGGAGATGTGGAGACTCAGAGATTCCCTCCTTCCCCATCACTGCAGAACTGTTACCTTTTGTCTGAGCCATGCAGAGGTTATCATCATCACATTCTATCCATCCACTTCTCAAAGTGTCCTGTGAGGAAGAGTTCTCAGCTGTCTGTGCTTGGAGATGATGCTTTGACTTCTTTAATCCTATATCAGAGTTGCTATGACTGGAGATGAAAGTGTCAAAGGCCTGGAAGGGGAATTCAAATGGATCCCAAACACAGTGTGCTCATTGGGAGTTTAAATCGCAGGTTCCATCTATTGGTAAAGCCACTTCTGGCAAGGTGAGTGGTTTTGTCTCCCATTATGGCAATGCTCGGATACTAAAAATTTTGTAAATAACATAACTGGCTATTGAGACAGTGCTGAGTGAAGTATGTTTGAATGGATCAGAGGAGAATGTGATGGGAGAATCTCTTGTCCTGATTCTGAATAATCAGATGTAACCTGCTGTGGAATTTCACTTCACACTTTCATTGCCATGTATTCTAGCTCTCTGTGATGTGGGTTTCTATCTTTCCTGAAGGCTGTTTGGTCACTCAGTTGGATATTAGTTCAGTTTGATAGGATGTAGCTCAGATTTATTGGAGAATTTAAGACAAATGACTATTTGCTAAAGTCATCATTTCTCACTTCAGCTTTGCTTTTTCCCCATCCCTGCATGATGACATGGAGAAGGTTGAAGTGCAGTTCTGTCTGCATTAGAGAACTCTCCAATTTACTGGACAGGCTAACAAAGAAACAGCAGTGATTTAAAATTTCCACTTGGAAATGGTGAACAACAGCAGAACCCCAATTAACTGAAGGAAGTGCATATGATCACAGTGTAGTTCAATTGTTTAAGTTAATATTGTCTCAGACGATCTGGGGAGAGAATTCCATGGTAAGTGATTTTGAACTAGGCAAAATGCTCATGCATTTGGTTCCAAAGCCTTTGTAACCCAGGCCCTACAGAAGATCTTTCCTAGCTCATCCTATGATATCGGAGATGCTGCCCTTCATGATGCAGACGTTGAGGAAATAGAAGTGGGTTTTTTGTTGAATTTATCCTTTGTAGGTGCTAAAAATGTATATCAAATCAAATCAGTTTTGGAAATGTAATAGCTGCAGAAAAATAGCTATTTTTGAATAGAAACTCCAGCTCTGGTCACTAATGAAGATTGTGATCCAGCCCTGTATCCAGTCCCTTGCCTGGAACTGTGCCACCAAATTAAAGAAAGGCTGGGCATGTTTTGGTAAGCCTCACTAACACTGCTGAGATTTGGAGTGGTTTTGTAAAGGATTCTACTTTGGAGAAGTGTAAATTTACCCTAACCAAGGCCAAGGATTTGGAAAGAGCTGGGGCTGAAAGAGTCCACACCCAGTTCTTGGCTTCCACCCCAGTAAAGGAAGCTATGGTGACCAATGATCCAAGGAAAATTGTTTGTACAACTCCATTTCCTAGTTCAGTGTCACTGATTACAGTTCCAAAAGATGCCAGGTTACATTGAGAACAATCATCCTTTGCCATTTGGATCCAAAGAGAGAGAGCTTCAAAGGACATTCCTTCCCCGTGGATTCCAAACTGGCTGCCTGATTGGGTAACAAGGACTTCAAGGCTGTAGAAATGATGGTAACCAATGAGGCAATGAATGTATCAGGCTCCAATTTCAGACTTCCGGATACTCGCATGTTGAGTTCTGATTCTATGGTTTTGTGTCTGATGCTGTGGCTACACAATAAAGCTGATGTTGGTGCAGCTGCACCAATGTAGCTGCGCTGCTGTAGCGCTGCTATTACAGACGCTTTCAGCCAATGGGAGAGATTTCTCCCATCGGACTTGATTAGTCCAACCCTCGCAAGCGGCAGTGGCTCTTTTGGCAGGAGAAGTTCTGCTGCTGATGTATCGCTATCTACACAGGGGGTTAGGGCTGTGTAACTACATTGCTCAGTGGTGTGGATTTTTCACACATCGGAGTAATATAGTTAACCGATAAATGTCTTTAGTGCAGACCAGACAGTTCTCTCTTGTGTGTTATGCATTTACATCACTTCTCCTCTATCTTCTCTCACTTTGAAAGATTAAAAGTGTGACACAAGGGGATTTTTCCTCATGATGCAAAGATTCCCACATAGGAGACCCCTTCCACCAACACATACTGCAGAAGATCCTGAGATATATGAACTCACAGAAGTGGTTGGGACAAACCACAACTTGAGCCAAGGTTCAGTTGTTGGCAATGGGCATTAGAAGAAAACTAACTTATATGATAAGAATTTGTGATCTTTGAATATGTTTTTATCATCTATTAAAATGAAATTATTGGTGAAGTTATTGGTTAAAGAAGAAGAGACTAAATGTGTGATAATCTGAAGTATTTTGGAAAACTGAAAGTTGGTTTTTTTTGTTTTGTTTTGTTAGTCGTACAGGAAATGGTGGCTAATCTTGAAAAGATAATTGGATTTAATTTACCCCCTGTAGTATAAAGAGTTCCTGTAGAAAACCTCACTCCAAAGGTTGGGGTGGGAGAATGTGTGAGAGAAAGTGTGTATAAGAGGATATTGGCCCAGTATAGATTTTAGTATTTTGTGTTTTCAAATAGAATTTATTTTGTTTAGTTTCTAAGTCAATTTCTATTCAAAGGAAAGCTACTCGAGGTGACAAGTTGTATAAGTTTTTACCCACTTAGACTGTAAGGGTCACTGTCTTCCCCACTTCTCTAATTTGCAAAGGAAAGGCCTGACATCTGTCACAGGATGTGTCCAGCAGGTAGGACAGCTGCACTCATCAACCATCAATATAAAGAATAAGACTGAAATCCATTGCCTTTCAGGTCAATAAGCCAGCTAAAGGCTGGTCGATGTAGAAAAGCTCTGTTGGCAGAGCCACATCTCTCAGGGTGTAGCCCTGAGGATTAATCTGTTGGTCTGTATAAAATGTCTTTTTGATAAAGTGTGTAGGCTGCATAGATTAATAGGAATTTGCAATAGCTGTAACGCAAGATACCTAGAAACTTCTAAGCCAGACATCCTGGCCTATTTCCTTTGTGATGCTGACAGCAACCTTTAAGACCCTTACTCAGAAAAGTAATAATAGGAGACAAACCTACGCAAATGTCTAGGGACTTTTTGAATGTCTGCTAACCTTTCACCTAGTTAGGGTAAAAAGGAGGGTATTTTTGACCACAAATGTAACACATACACCCGCAAGCTACTATATAGCTGTCATTAGTACGCACACAAAAGGTCAGCCAATGAAAACAGGTACCCTCACCTTTCCATGGGGGAAAGACAAATTTGGGCATAGGAGAAGGATTTCTCCCTATAAAAGATGTGACAATCCACCATTAAGACAGACGATACATCCAGCTATTTCCCATCGTCTCACCCCGTCTCCCCTTTGAAGGCTGTCAACTACTGATGGTATTTCTTTTCACAGCTGTAAGTATGAACTTATTTCTGTTTTACTCTAAAGCATCTATACTAGGAAGGGTTTAACTCATAGCTAGGTCCTTTGTAACTTCCTCTAGCAAAGGTGTGAAATCTTCTGAGTGCTATTGCTGCAAAGTGCATTTAGAACTGTGTAATATCATATCATATCTCTTAAAGAACTGTGATATTTTGTAACTTTGTAATCTCATACTGCTTTTAACATTTTACATTTACTTCTTGTTTTATTGATTTTAAATAAAAGGTCTTGTTTGACTAAACTCTGTCTCTGTCTAAATTCCTGTAATATACCCCAATCTCCTTGTATTAAATTCTGTGAAGCCTGATTCAAGACGAACTTTTATCTTCTGATCACACATATTGGCGAGCCATACCCATATTATTAATATCTATCAATTATTATTGACATTATTAATTAATTAGAAAATTAATTATTAAATACAACTAAATTAAGTGGATAAATTCCACTGTCCCTACTAACCCTCCCCAAATCAGGCAACAAGGGGTGTGAAAAGTCCTCTGCACTGAGAGAAGTAGTTAATGTGACCTGAGCCCCAGTGTAGACAGTGTTAGGTTGTCAGAAGAATATTTCCAGTGTTCGAAGTGTAGACACAGCCTTAACATCAATTCCAATTTTGACCCATCTCCCTATGTGTGTGAGTTACTCGTATGGAGGGCTGAGCCAGCTGTCCGATCACCCGGTTCCTCAACTGTAGCTACAGCTCTGAGTGCCCATGAATGCAAAGACTGAGAGAAATGGAGAGTTCCAGCCATTGTCATTTTAGTATCTTATTGTTCCTCTCTCTGTTTTTTGTGCTGGCCTTTCTGTTCTATCAGGGGGTGACTGTATAGCTCAGTGCATCTGTGACAAAAGCTCATTGGTGCCAATTGGCAAAGGGGTCACTGTTCTTCACAAGCAACTCCTGTGTCAGACCTGACAAACTCGCCACACCTAAGACACTGCTTTTATGATATTTATCCAGGAAGCATAGCAGTGAGATCTCTACTGAAAGCTTGTAAATTATTGATACTCCTACTTACTGCGAGAGGTGTGCCCAAGTCATAGTTAAGAGGTAATGTGAGTACATGGAAAATTATGCCCATATGGCATTGTTGTGAAAGTGAGTCACCCCAACCATAGGTCTTGTTGGGAACGGCCCATTCAAGTGGGAGGGAATTGGCACCTGTTCCTTGCTAGCCAGTTATGTGATGTATTGCTCCATTGTCAGCCTCTGCACCAACCCAGAAAAGCCAATGGAAAACCATCAAAGACAAATTATAGACATCAAAACCCTGTGGAAGTGACAAGGACAATATGAGAATGAGGAGATCATCCTTTCTGTGAATAAAGACAAAAGACTGATTCAGTTCATAGCAGGGTGGAGAAAAACACTCTGGGTCCATTCACCAAGGAGATTCCTAATGACCAGTGATGCTTCATGAAAGGCAGGGCCGTGGCGCCTAGGGACTAGCAATCAGTGAAATTGACTGAAGTGTGAGGTGAGACTCTACTTAGATAGGAAAGGTAACTATTAAAAAGTGTAAGTTGCATTTTCTGATTTTGTTTAGTTGGTAACAGTTGGTTTCCATCACTCACATTTGTTTGTTTAAATCTGTATCGGTTGTTAAATAAATTTCTGCTTGTTTGATAACTATACTCAAGTGCTGTGTGAGATACAGTAGCAGTGGTCCACAGTAAAACTAGTAACCTGGGATATACCATTGCTTTGGGCAGAGAGAATCTGGGATTTCTCTGAGTATCTGGTGATCCGGGCTGGACCCCAGAGGGGGACACATTGAAGGAATTCAGGGGTTAGGATGGCTGCTGTAGCTCAGAGGAGGGTCCTTGAGTGCCTGATGGGCGGGTGAGTTTGGTCACTAACGTCCAGCTGCCAAATGCAAAACTCCCTCTTCCTAGTGGAAGGTGGCAACAAGGAAACTCGCAGCCCTCAGCTCCCTGAGAAGGGTCACAATACGTCTCTATGTTGATTCACCTGTCAAATTCACACAGGGAAAGCTCCCTATAGCATAAAACTCTGCCATATGAAATCATGGAACATGTGCTCTTCACTCTGTGAAAGCATGTAAAGAATCCAAGCGCTGGAGGACAGGGTTTGGGTCCAGAGTGACCTAGACAAATTGGAGGATTGGGCCAAAAGAAATCTGAGGAGGTTCAACAAGGAGAAGTGCAGAGTCCTGCACTTAGGAAGGAAGAATCCCCTGCACTGTTACAGCCTGGGGACCGACTGGCTAAGCAGCAGTTCTTCAGAAAAGGACCTGGGGATTACAGTGGATGAGAAGCTGCATATGAGTCAACAGCACCCTTGTTGCCAAGAAGGCTAACAGCAGATTGGGCTGCGTTAGTAGAAGCATTGCCAGCAGATTGAGGGAAGTTTGTTCATTTCAAACCTTCAGCTTATTCATTTCATGTGGTGACCCCTCCTAGTTCTTGTGTTATGAGAAGGAGTAAATAATACTCCCTTCCTTGATCCTTTAAAAGATATTATGTGACCCCCTCCTCATTGTGTCTCATGTCTTGGGACCAACATGCAGGGCTGCCTCCAGACCCCAGCGCGCCAAGTGCGAGCTTGGGGCAGCGTGCCGTGGGAGGGCGGCAGGCGGCTCTGGTGGACCTCCCGCAGATGTGCCTGCAGAGAGTCCGCTGGTCCCACGGCTTTGGTGGAGCATCCGCAGGCACGTCTGCGGGAGGTCCACCAGAGCCGCTGAACGAGCGACCGCCAGAGCGTCCCCTGCAGCGTGCTGCCCTGCTTCGGGCGGCGAAAATCCTAGAGCTGCCCCTGCCAACATGGATACCAGGGGCGGCTCCAGGCCCCAGCACACCAAGCACATGCTTGGGGCAGCATGCCACGGGGGGCACGTCTGTGGGAGGTCCACCAGAGCCGCGAGACCGGCGACCAGCAGAGCGCCCCCCCGCGGCGTGCCACCGTGCTTGGGGTGGCAAAATGGCTAAAGCCACCCCTGATGGATACAACAATACCGCAAACAACAAAGTTCAAAGTCAATGCACATGGGAGAAGCATCTTGTGTTTCATTCCTTATGTCCTAGTCCCATCGTGTGGCCATTTCCTTTTCTTCCTTTCTGTCAAAAGCTTTGGTGTTTTGCACAGAAACATTATTTCCCCAGGAGAGACTCAGGAGTGAGGGCTGCATTCCTGTACCAAACAGTCACTAGAAGGGGGCAGACAAAGGCCTTTAGGATGAGGCGTCCGTCACTGTCAAAAAATCATCTCCCTCCTGTGGTTCCGTGGGCAGCAGGAGCAGCCGCAGCTTGGTGGCCCCTGGCAGCAGCACTCCTGGGGTGGCCGGAGCATGGTAGCTGGTGCTCATTATCCATCAAGTAAATCAAAACACTTCCCCCTGCAAGTGGATTTAGCCCAGGACCCTGAGAGTCAGCAGCTCTTACACCCCCCACTGAGCTCTCTGGTCAGGTGTCCTAGCGCCGGAAGCCTCCTGTTTAGATCCTCAAATAGCATTTTTGCACCGGGGGGGGGCTGAAATTTTGGACTGGACATTGTAGCTCCCCCGTTATTTTATTGAATTGCTTCAAAACAGCAAGTGTAGAAAGTCTCCTAAGTGCCAGGCTCTCTGCCATGGGAACAGCTGCCTCTGCTCTCCAGGAGTCTGTGCGTTCCACCCACAAAGTACAAACCTCTGCACTGAAGGGGGGTCAGACAGTGACGGTAACACAAATCTTCCGACTATTAACCCAAGTCCCTTCCTTTCTTTAACCCAGGACGTGCCAGTGAACTGTTAGCCATGGCGTTATCTTCATCTTAAAATACCTCTCAGGACATTGAACAGAGGAAGTGAAACCCCCTCCCCAAAATGGCTCCCTGTTGAGGCGTTGTACCGCACCTGCCCCTGGAGACTGTCTGGTTTTATATCCTTAGAGCTTTTTCTCTTCAAACACCTTATACCAATCTATGGGCCACCTCCGCATTTCAGAGTTTAGAATTTACTCTCATCTCCCTCGTCTGGCACTTTCCATGTGAATTAGACAAAGTGACTGGGGGAAGCTCCCTGGCTAATGAAAACCGATGCTTTGGGTGAGGCCTTAACTCATAACCCCAGCAGTGCACCTCCGTCACTAGCCAGGTGTGCCCCTGTAGGTGCTTCATAGACAAGCTTGGGAAGTGTAGGGTAGTTACCTGTGTCTGTGATTAACCACTTTGGTGACCTAATTGAGAGGCTGATGGTTCAAACCCAGGTGAAGATAGAGGTAGTTTGTTTTTTCTTAGTGATGAGACCCCAGTACATTTTAACAGGCAGTAAAACGCCTCGATTCAGGTCTAGCCTCATTGGGCAAGTGTAAGTGGTACTTTTACCAGCTGCCTTGGTGGTATAGTGGTGAGCATAGCTGCTTCCCAAGCCATTGATGTGGGTTTGATTCCCAGCCAATGCAGGGATGTGATGTTTTCTCTGCGGGGAATGGGTTTAATTTCAGTCACATTGTATCAGTTTAGCAATGGAACGAGAGAATCCATGTGCTGCAGGTCATTAAACACCCAGTGGAGGAAGAAAGTGGTGGGACTATACAATGAGCAGGTGGAGTCATCCTGGTATTACAATGTTTGGTTTATTTTTTATTTTTTTCCCCTTTACTTCCCTCTCCCTGTTAGACTCAGAGCCCTTAAGGTCAGAAGGGACCAATGTGATCATCTAGTCCGACCTGCTGCACCTTGCAGGCCAAAAGACCCCACCCACCCACTCCTGTAATAGACCCGGGAGGGGAGGCAGCTCTGTGCACTGCCCCTATCCCAGGCAGCACATGGAGGCCCTCTGCTCCCCTCCCCCCATGGGTGTGCAGAGATGTGCCAGCAGCATTGAGGTGGCTCCCTGCCCACTCTGCCTCCGTCCCTCCATGCCGCTCCCAGAAATGGCCGGCATGTCCCAGCATCCCCTGGGGCGGGGGAGTGTCTCCATTCACTGCCCCTGCCCTGAGTACCAACTCCACAGCTCCCATTGGCCAGGAACTGCAGCCAATGGGAGCTCTGGGGGCAGCGCCTGCAGGCAGCGGCACACAGAGACCCCCTGGCCCCACCCACCTAGGAGCTGCTGCTGCAGGGTTGTGTGTACCGGTCACTTTGGGAGCTGCAGTGCCCGGGGTAAGCGCCACCCCTCCTGCACCCCAAACCCCTCCCCCAGCGCAGAGCCAGCACCCTGCTCCCAAATTTCCTCCCAGAGCTTTGCTTGTCTTCCTTTCACCCAGAACTGTCCTTCTCCTAGGCTGCAAGTAGCCATCCCTGGGAAGCCAAGAGGCAGGCACAAGATTCTACCTCCCAGTAGCCAACCACACCTCCCCAGGCTTTGCAGAACGACTGGTGGTGCTCTACTTACCCCACTTAGCCGCACTGAGGCGCTTAGCTTCTGCCCTGCCTTCCTCAGCTCGACTTTCCTCTTTTGCCCCATTCCTGCCTCACTTCCTCCTTTGGCAAGTCACGCAGAAGAGCCGGCCGCCATAGGCCAATCTCCAAGGGCAGAGGAGACCAAGCCACAAGGCTTCAAAAGGTGACTGGCCAAGATCCGCTAGCTTTCCCCTGCTGATGCCAAGGCTTTTTCCTCAGCTCATTTCACCACCCTCTGCCATGCAGGGATTGGGGTTATCGCAGGTGTTACCCGAAATTGGGCCAGCTAGTCAGCGTAGGAAGCACTAATGACCCACCGGAGTTTGGCAGAAAGCAGCACATTTATTATATTGATAGCTAAGCTCAAAAGAAGGGGGGGCGGGGGGTGTCACACTCACAGGACACGGCACTGGAGATGTCAGGATTCTACAAGGTAAGTGTCCCACAGCACCGTGATGGACGGTGCAATGAAGGTAAGTCTTCCTGAGGCACAATGAAATACAACGCAGAGAACCGCTGGCCAGGCGGTCAGGGTAAAGGGCATTCACTGGAGGTACAAGCTTGTGAGTGCTCTCCTGAGCACAGGGCCCCTTCCCCTTTTAAGGGCCTGCACCTCATGGCCTGCGACTAGAGATGACTTGGCTGCATCTGGTTGGTCACACTCCACCTTGGGCAGTGTCCATGCTCTGGGTGTGTGATCGCTGCCTAATTAGCGTCCCAGACACCTTGTCTACCTGGGAGCTCTTCTGCTTTTCAACCAGCCCCTTCATCCCACGAGCATTCCAGGAGGGAGCGGGAGGGGAAAAGCCACTTCACAGGCATTCAGAGAGGGAAAGGAGACAAAAGTGGGAGCAGGGGAAGTATAACAGACCTTCTGAGCATAGAAATCACTGCTGCTCCTACAACAGCAGGGACAGGTCAGTAGGAGCTGGGAAAATTAAACCCACATATGTCTGCACCAGGGACCTTTTTCATGTTAGACAAACGTGATAACCACTACACTACAGAAGCTCTGTCCGAGTGCTCTGCCCCTCCCTTCATAAGAACATAAGAATGGCCATATTGGGTCAGACCAAAGGTCCATCCAACCTCACATCCTATCTGCCAACAGTGGCCAATGCTAGGTGCCCCAGAGGGACTGAATCTAACAGGTAATGAGCAAGTGATCTCTCTCCTGCCATACATCTCCACCCTCTGACAAACAGAGGCTAGGGACACCATTCCTTACCCATCCTGGCTAATAGCCATTCATGGACTTAACCTCCATTAATTTATCTGCAAAAAGAACAAGGAGTACTTGTGGCACCTTAGAAACTAACAAATTTATTTGAGCATAAGCTTTCCTGGGCTAAAACCAACTTCACTGGATGCATGCAGTGGAAAATACAGCCGGAAAATACACACACACACTCTGAGAGGACATGAAAAATTGAGTGTTGCCATACACACTATAATGAGAGTGATCAGTTAAGGTGAGCTATTATCAGCAGGAGAAAAAAACCTTTCGTAGTGGCTTTCATGGCCTTTGAGAAAGCAATATAGAGCTTTGGAAGACCCAGCAGGGTTTGTGACACAGGAATTGTTCTCAGATTCCACTGAGACTTCAGCTCAGATTGCAGCATTCAAAGTCCTGAGTGCTGCCCTTACACCATGGGACCAGCAGAGCACCTGTTGATTACTGTAGACTTCCAGCAGGGAGGACTCTGTGGGCAGGGGCGGCTCTAGGCATTTTGCCGCCCCAAGCACGGCAGGCAGGTTGCCTTCGGCAGCTTGCCTGCGGGAGGTCCACCGAAGTCGCAGGACCAGTGGCCCCTTCACAGGCATGCCGCCGAAGGCAGCCTTCCTGCCGCCCTCGCGGTGACCGGCAGAGCGCCCCCTGTGGCTTGTTGTCCCAAGCAAGCGCTTGACGTGCCGGGGCCTGGAGCCGCCCCTGTCTCTGGGGACAATTTTTTCTGGCAGGGAGGACTCAGTGGGAACATGCCTCTCTGGCCAGCCCTGCATTTGCTGAAAAAGTCAGCACACAGCACTTTGCTGCAGGCCCAGAGGCCTTTCTTCCTCCAGACTGTGAGGCCAGTGGACAGCAGAGGCAGTAGCACCTTCAGTCCCAGGCATTAAAGGGCCCTTCCTGGGAAAGGCCATGTCCTGAAAAGGAAAAACTAAAGTCAAGGAGAGTCCTTCTGAAACTCTTTGGGTATGTCACAGGGGGAAAGTGTTTCTTTGCCTCACCAGGGACTTGAACCCTGGACCCTCAAATTATAAGGCTGATGCTCTGCCAACTGAGCTAGCCAGGCTCACATTCTACAGAAAGCAAATTTCGTACAGAAGAGAAACTAGTCAAGAAAAATGAGGGCAGGAAACTATACAGAAAACCTGCTACTCTCACTCTCTTAGCAGTCCTAGCCCCGCCTGCTCCTCCATCTGGTGCCCTGAGGCCGTATTCTTTTTTTTGTTAAATATCAAATCCAGGAGAAAACACAGTTATACAAAGCAAAATGAAATCACAAACAGAAATGTCATTGGAAATACAGAAATAAAAAAGGAAAATGCAATTCCCATCACTTTATCATATCTGGGCCATTCCTGTATCGAGAGCACCCGCGAAGGTCCCTGTGTGCTTACGAGAAACCTGGAGGAACTCATACCACAGCCTGAACATGAAACTCAACTGCTCCCAGGTGCCGCAGTAAAACCCTTTCCCTGCTGTGAAGTTGCACTCCATAGGATTTTATGAAAGTATGCTAATGAGTGTGAATATAAAGTGACTGGACTATGCTTCATGCAAAAGGTCTCTTGTAAGGTATCATTACAAAGCTTATAATCTACTGTGTGTATTCATCCTATTGTATGAACCGATCATTCTTGGATCTGGAATTAGAAATATGAACTATAACTCTGAGGTCCTGTTGTAATGATGCAAAGTATGGGCCATTAATAGTGGTTTGGACTCTTGATGGCTCCCATTAACCAGGACAATTGACTGGAGATGGCTCTGTCCTGCACCATCTGTGAGTCAGGCCAGGAAGAATGAAGGCTTGAGGGTCTCACAGGACATGTGACCATGTCACCTGGTACAGGAATCCATCTTAAACCTGGGGCTTTTCCCCAGGAGAGAGACAAAAGATTCCTGCCTTGTACCAAAGCTCTATAAGGGGGTGGAACTGAACAAACATGCTGCAGTCATGAGACATCCCCTAGCTACCACCTGAGCTGGAACAAGGGCTGTACCAGGTGAAAAGATTGGCCCCAGACAAGAAATAAGTCTAGTCTTTGCCTCTCAGTCTGTGCAGATGGGACCTTTCCCTCCAGTGCTGGAGGATTTGCCCTTCTCATCTACCCTTGTCCCAAGCAGCACAGCAGGTGGGAATCTTAAATGTGCAGAGGAGACTTAGGAGCAGAAACCCCCCCAGACCTTCCATGCAATTGGCACTTGCCCCTCACTGAGCAGGATTGAAACTCCTGCAGGGCATGAGCAAAGCAGCAGGGTGAAAAGAACCTGGAGATGCTAGGGATTGAACCCAGGACCTCTTACATGCAAAGCATATGCTCTACCACTGAGCTACATCCCCAGATGGGCCATTTGTGCTATAGGTTACATTCAGAGGCCTCCTGTTTCCAGAGCACCTAGTGGCCTAAAAGCAGCATGAGGGACACATTCCCTGCTCTGAGGCCAAATCTGCTGTCCTGGAAGTTGCTGGTTCTTAGGGGTCACTCTGCTGCAAGGCCAGATTCGATGTGTGGGGCAGAGAGAGTGGGTGCCCTGGGCTCAGGGTGCAGAGATACACTCAGCCCTCTCCCCTGCATTGGGTGGGGGGTGCTGCCACCCCCTGCTGGAATGTAATGGGAGGGGAGGGGCGCTGTGAGTCGCTCAACACCTGACCCCGGTGGCAGCAGTGCTGTGGGGAGCTCCAGGTGTTTCTAGGATCTGCTCTTTCCACCTGCCTGTAAAGTCCAGCTTTCCCCAGCACATTCACTGCGGTGCAATTGGGTCACTGTTTCCATGGCTGAACAGCAAAGAATCACTCCCAGTTTCCCTTCTATCTGCGGCAGGATTAGCCTGTGTCAGTGATTAATGCGGTGGATCTTGTAGATTGTTATTCATTCCCCACCTTGACAATTCACACCGTCCCTTTCCCATGCAGATTCCCAGCACCTCAGTGATCCTGGTAGCAGGGGTTGGGGCCTGAGATTTTCAGGGTTCTTCCCCCTCCAGCTGGAGTGAACTCAGCTTTTCCCCCATCCCAGACAATCCATGAAATAACAACAGGGGCATAAAGAAAAGGGGAGAGGGAACATCTCACAGCCAGGGCTGGATGTGCCCAGGGCCCCCTGCTTGTCCATTGTTTCCCTGGAATTTGGCCTCCTGCTTTGCACAAGGGACAGTTCAGCTCAGCATCAATTAGGTGACTCTGGGAAGTTCGGGGTCCCCGGGCTCCCAAAGGAGGGGGAAGCAAGTCACCCCTGGAGCAGGTTAAAGCTGCAGAATGACAGTGGGGTCGCTGCCCCTGGGAACAGCGGCTGTAGCACCGCCTGGGCAGGACAGGGAGAGCCAGTTACACCCCCCCAGCCTGTATCGGGGGCTGGGAGCACTCACACCCTGGGGACCCACCCACCAGAGATCTACGGGGAGGGAGAGTGGCACCCACACACCCAGGATCTTGTAGGGGGGGACAAGGGCATCCACACTTCGGGATCCTCTGCAGAGGGACGGACACCCACACACCCAGGATTCTGTATGGGGGGCAGAGGTACCCGGACACCTGGACGGGGGATGGGGGCACCAAAACATCCGGGATCTTACCTGGGAGGACAGCGGCGCCTGCACCTCGACATGAGAGGGGGGTTGGGGAAGCAGGAGCATTTCCCAGTACCAGGCTGTCCCCGTCTGGCCAAGGCACAGAGCTCACAAGCAGAGTTTAAAGCTCCAGCTGCCAGGCTATAACACACACCGGGCCCTGTGGCTGGTGCCTGTGATCCCAGCACCTGGGGAGGCTGAGACCAGCGGATCGCTTGAGCTCAGGAGTTCTGGGATGCAGGGGGCTGTGCCGATCGGGTGTCCGCACTAAGTTCAGCATTAATAGGGTGATCCCGGGGAAGTTTGGGGTCCCTGGGTTGCCTAAGGAGAGGTGAACCAGCGCAGGTCAAAACTCCCGTGCCAATCAGTAGTGGGATCACACCTGTGAATAGCCCCTGCAGTGTAGCCTGGGCAAGATGGTGAGACACGGTCTCTTTTTATACAGACACCCCCCGCAGAGCACCCACACGCTGGGGATTCTGAATTGGGAGGAGGGACACCCCTCTGCAACACTTGAAAAGAGGAACAGCGACACCCACACACCACAGAGCCTGGATGGGGGCAGGGGAACCACACACGGGAGCTAGTTCATGGGGTGGGGGACACACCCATATGCTCCGTTGCACCATTCTTAATGAGAAGAACGGGGGCATCCGCACAACACAGATCCTTAACGGGCGGGGGGACACCCACACACTCCATTAACCAGGAGGGACAGGGGCACCAGACACCCCCAGTAGCATGGAGAACACCCACAGCCACCGGATACCTCATGGGGGGTAAGACAGAGGGGATTGTAATGGGGCCCAGCGCACCCACGCACCAGGGATTGTTAAGGGTTGAAGGGACAGGGACACCCACACACACTGAGATCACGTCCTTGGAGGAACGCAAAACCTCCACAGAAGGACCTGGTCTGTTCCATGATGGCAGCCCAGCCTGGGTCAGTCAAAGTCTCTTTGCCCCAGAGATCCTGACTAGGGCAGAGAGACACCCACCCACCAGAGATCCTTAATGGTCTAGGGTGCACCCACACACCAGGGATTCTTATGGGTGGGAGGAATGGAGACAGCCAGACACACTGAGATCACTTCCTCCCAGGAGCCTGGGCCAGACAGGGAGACACAGTCCCCCTTTACAGATCTGCCAGACAACCTTCCTCCCACCCCCTCCACACAATGTTCTTATCTGGAGGTGAAGCCAGGGAAACCACATGGAGGATTCTTATCTGGGGAACTGGGGGTACCCACTTACCACCAGAGATTCTTAAGGGCAGGAGGAACAGGGACTCCCACCTCTGTGGAATGGGGGTGGGTCGCCTGCTGGGATCATCTGGGCATATTTCACCTCGTCAGCTCCCTGCCATTGCCTTGGGGGCCCCTTGTTCGCTGCCTCTGGTACCCAGTTTAGCCTCCTTCCTGAGGGCTGAAACGCTTTGATCTATCTAAGGTCTGTGGGATCAGTACGTGTCATGGTGTAATTCTGTGTTATTTGGGGGTCAGACTAGCTGAGATAATGGCCCCTTCTGCCCTTAAACACCATGAAAACATTTCCCTGGTTTCTCCTTGCGCCTGACAGACACCACGGTGAGGGGCCCAATGGAAGGTCCTGGACACAGCGCTCTGGCTCTTACGTTACTTGGGGACGTCAGCGCTTTCCTAGCAAAGCTGCTGCTAAAGCGCTGGATTTGGGGAACGGTTCGGCTCCGATTCAGAGATCTGCCTTCGGGGTGTGAACCTGCCACGAGGAGCGGGAAACGCAACCAGCAACGGGAGGCGTTGGCTGAGCTCCAGGCTGCCCCCGTGTGGCCAACGCTTAGAACTGAGCCGCGGAGTTTAAAGCTGGCACTGGGAGGGACCTGAACACGCGGGGCATGAAGGCTCCTGCGTGTAACGCTTGTTGGGTGGGCAGCTGAGCGTAGCTGATTGCCGGAGTTCAGGGCTGCACCCCGGGGTGCTGAGCAGGTGCCTGTGCTCAGGTTGGCCTCACTATGATGGTTTCTGGGAAGTTTGGGGTCACCAGTCTCCCTAAAGAGAGGGGAGCCAGGCCAGAAAAGGAGGCTTTCAAAACTCTGGTACCAATTGGGCAGTGGGACTGCCCCTGTGAAGAGCCGCTGCAGCCCCGCAAGGGAGAGAAGGTCTCTCTTTATGCAGCCCCCACCCCACTCACCCATTCCTCAGCACGAGGGTTGTGCTCAAAGATCTGTGCCCCGTGTTTTCACCTCCATGTGAAGCGCACAGTGCAAATAACCCTCAGCGCATCAGCTCAGTTCCAGGCTCCACTTCCACCCGCTCAGGCAAGATGGTGCAGAGGAGCCCCTGGGTGGCTGTGGGCCTGGGGAGGATGGCTTTTGATTTTTCGGCTGTACCGCTACGGGCAGCAAGGCCAAACGTCAGATGGCCGACTCTCCCGTCCACCACGCTCATCAGGAGCCCTTAGTCGACAGGCTCGGAGAATGCGGGCAGCGTCCCCCACTATCTCTCGCATGCAAAGCGAGCGCTCTGCCGCTTGAGCTAATTCCCCGCAGCTGGCCTGACTCTCAGGCACCGGGCAAAAAAAGGCAAGGGCTCTGTGGCCTTAAGCAGAACACAGCCTGAAACGGGGGCGGGGCGCTACCAAGAGCTGGGGAAGGGGGTCCGAGTCCCAGCCACGCTCCTCGGCACAAACACCAACGCTCCCTCCCTGGAGTTTGTCTGGGCTGAGAGTTAGCCCCTGAAACAAGCACCAAACTTCAGAAGACAACGCAGGGATAGATCACTTGACGATTGCCTGCTCTGGCTATTGCCTCTGAAGTGCCTGGCATCGGTTACTGTCAGAAGACGGGATAGTGGCCTAGATGGACAATCGGTCTCACCCAGGAGGGCCGTTCCTATCTTCACCACTTTCCTCTAACCCAAGCAAAGCCAGGAGCAGGCCCAGCTCAGCAACTCTAGCAGACTCCCTGGCCCCCGGCCCAGCATACAGCAAAACGACCCTGCCTCCGCCAGGATAGACAGCCACCGACTCCCTCTTCCAGACCAACGCAGCCCTTCCCCGCTTTGGCTGTCTCCAAGCTGTCTGCGTGCTCTGCTCTGCTCCATGGCTGCCATGCTGCCTGAGATCAGGAGGCTGCGAGGTCTCACGGTCTCAGCTGAGCTGGTATTGCGTGCCACCCCGCCCATCTCCTCATTCCCTTCATGGACCCCTGGGATGTGAGTAATTCTGTATTTGAGTGGCTCTCCCT
The DNA here is from genome assembly GCF_020497125.1 of Mauremys mutica. NCBI lineage: Eukaryota > Metazoa > Chordata > Testudines > Geoemydidae > Mauremys > Mauremys mutica. The sequence goes on from NW_025423288.1 coordinate 365,153, forward strand.
CCTGGCCAATGAGCTTGGCGTAGACTAGCAGGGAGGGAGGAGGAAAGGGATTGTGCTCCAGTGAGAGCTCAGAAAGAAAGGTGCAGGTCCCCCACTAGAGCCCAGCCCAGCAGAGCAAAGCAGAGCAGAGCAGGCTGGAGAATGTGTGTATGGGTCTGACTACTTCTCCCATGCTCTTCCATTTGAGCTAACTTCCCCCAGCTGTCTCCAGCCTCCCAGTCAGCGCAAGGGGGAGAAGGGCCGGGGAGGAAGAGCTTTGTGCTCCGCAAGGGCTGGCTTTTTGGGAGGCCAAGCGGGGAGAGGGATGGAGGCCACTGGAGGAGCTGAGCCAGCTTCTAAAAGAAGGTCCTGGGGCTGCCTTGCTGCTGGAGAATGCGGGCATTGATCCCGCTGCCTCTCGCATGCAAAGCGAGCGCTCTACCACTTGAGCTAATTCCCCTACCTTGGCAGGTGGCGTCTCGATCCATCCATTCGCTAATGGAGGCCACATCGTTCCCCGCTACAGCCAGTGACTCCTTCCAAAAGGGTCAGGCAAGGCAAGGCTTGCCGTCGGCCGGCTAGCTCAGTTGGTTAGAGCATGGTGCTAATAACGCCAAGGTCATGGGTTCAAGCCCCATGCTGGCCACTCCAGGAGGGAGAGGGTGGCTTCTGCTCTTTTGGCTGACTGCTAGGGGTCGCAGAGGCCAAAACCAGGTGGGCCGGGAGCGGGCAACAGCCCTGCTGGGCGCAGGCGCTGGGCAGGACCAAGCTCCTGACACCTCCTTGGGCTCCCCTCCCTGGGCTCCTCGCTCCACCTGCTGCCTGAAAGGAACTTGGGCCCGGGGAGGAGACGGGTGAGCCCAGCCGGCTGCCTTCCAGGCTCATAGGAGGCCAGGCTTGAGCTGCCCGCCCGCGAAGCCAAAATCACAGGCCTGCCGGCTCGCCCCCATTGTCCACAGGGGGTTGACCTGATGGCCCGAATTCTTGCCGGCCGCCAGCTCCACCCAAATGTACCCGACGCCGGATCACGCTCCCCAGCCCAAGCCACAGAGGAAGGCTTAATACTCGGCACCCCAACCTAGGGGAGAGGCTTCACACTCCGCCGGCACAGGGTGACCTTTGGGACTTCCCTGGACACCATCCTCCCACCGCCCACAGCCAGACCCCCCAAGCCCACCCCTCCGACAGGAAGGAGCAGGAGGACCACTCCGCCCAGGGGCACCACCACTCGAAGTCAGCTTCACTTGCTTTCTCTTCTACACCTTTCCTCCCAAGTTATGCGCGCCTCACGGGAGCCGGCCCTGGGAAGACGCAGGCACCGCACTCTGACTGGCGCAAGCCAAACGCCCACACCGAGAGTTTAGCACGGGCTCTTGAGGCACTGGAGGAACCCCATGCAGACGCACTGACGGAGCTAAGCTTTACGGCCAAGGGCCCTACCTGTGCAGAAAGCCAACTTGCTTGTGAAAAAGACTCCTCTTTCGGCTCCCCTTCCAAACTTCCAAATGCCTCCAAATGGGCAAACACACACACTGAAACACCCAAACGGTCCTAACACTGGGCCCAGGACCCGCCAATCACAGTCTGGAGTCCTGCCCATGGTGTCTGTACTATTGACAAACACTAATTGCCACAATCTATTTGAAGCAGGGTCACTATGAAGTCTACCCTGCCACCTGTTGGTGATCAGTTGTCAAGGCCTTTTGGGGCTGATGTCATTTTCATGGTTACACCCACCCCGGATTGCATGATGGGAGTGCTTTTCCAAATGGTCATTTCAGCTGCTGTGCGATGCCCAGTCTCTTTGTTATTAGGCCAGGAGTAATCCAGTGTATTTTCCTGTTGATTTTGGATCAAGGACAGAAAAACTGTACCTGGCATTTGAGGCCTGAGAGCGTCACCCTGGCCTGAAAAGTACTCACTATTAAGGGGTATGGGTTCCTAATGTCAAAACATAGTGGGAGTTTGGATTGGTTGTTTATTGGTCTCTTGTATGAGCTGGGGTTGTTGATCTTCTTGCTGGAGTGGAACTACAGAGGTGGTTTTGAAGTTCTTCAAATTGTTGTTAGTGTTGCAATTGTTTACCTTAAGCTTATGCCATTAGATCTTTTTCATGGTGTATTTTGTTTCTGAGGGCTTGGCTACACTTGCAAGTTGCAGTGTTGGTGGAGGCTTTTCAGTACTGCAATTATTCTTTGTCCACACTTGCAAGGCACATCCAGCACTGTAATTCCCTGGCTGCAGTGCTGGCTGTGCACCTGTTGGGGTATAAGGAATGCAGCGCTGGTGATCCAGTGCTGCTCATCAGGTGTGGACACACACCAGTGCTTTAATTGGCCTCCAGGGAATAAGGAGATATCCCAGAATTCCTGTTCAGCCACTCTGCTCATCAGTTTGCACTCTTCTGCTCTGGCCTCAGGTGACCTGCCCTTTAAGTGCCCTGGGAATTTTAAAAATCCCCTTCCTGTTTGCTGCAGCCAGGTGTGGAGTGCAATCAGTTAATCTTTCCAGGTGACCATGCCTCCACGCGGCAAACGAGCCCCAGCATGGAGCAATGGCGAGTTGCTGGACCTCATTAGTGTTTGGGGGGAGGAAGCTGTGCAGTCCCAGCTGCGCTCCAACTGTAGGAATTATGATATCTTTGAGCAGGTATCAAGGTCCATGCTGGATAGGGGCCATGATCGGGATGCGCTGCAATGCAGGGTTAAAGTAAAGGAGCTGCGGAGTGCCTATTACAAAGCCCGCGAGGGGAACCGCCGATCCGGCGCTGCCCCCACGACCTGCCGTTTTTACAGGGAGATGGACGCGATACTTGGGGGTGACCCCACTGCCAATCCGAGGACCACGATGGACACTTCTGAGCAGGGTGGGGGACAGGAGCAGCAGGAGGAGGAGGAGGCGGGGGGGGTGGAAACCGTGAGTGAAGCTACTGGCATAGGGGAAGACACCCCAGAGTCCCAGGAGGCATGTAGCCAGGAGCTCTTCTCAAGCCAGGAGGAAGGAAGCCAATCGCAGCAGCCAGCAGTTGCTGAAGGACAAACAGAGGAGCGAGTTACCGGTAAGCGTCTTTTATTTTCAGGGTAGAAATGTTTCGGGAGAGGAGGGGGGGTTAGGGCTGCATACATGCATGCCTAGATGTGGAATAGCCCATTGATGTAGTCTATCACGTCGCGGTAATCGGCTGCAGTAATCTCCTCAAAAGTTTCAGCCAGAGCGTGGGCAATGTGCCTGCGCAGGTTTATAGGGAGATCCACTGTGGTCCTTGTCCCAGTCAGGCTAACGCGTCCGCGCCACTGTGCCGCGAGGGGTGGGGGGACCATTGCTGCACACAGGCAAGCTGCATAGGGGCCAGGGCGGAATCCGCATTGCTGTAGAAGACCTTCCCGCTCTTCCCTAGTGACCCACAGCAGCGAGATATCTTCCAGGAGTAACTCCTGTGGAAAATGTTGGGAGACTGTTTAGTGCAGATCCCCCATGCAGCTGTTTGCTGTCCCCAACGCACAGAAACCCCTGCACAGCCCTGAAGCAATCTCAGTACCCCTTACTCACCATTTCCTGTCTCCTGTTGTGTTATGTGTGGTCTTATTTGGTATGGGAAAAGAATGCTAAAGTGAACACTGAAAACTCCTTCAGTGTGTGGGAATTACTGTTTGGATGAGATAATTAACAATGCTACCCTGTTAAATGTTACCATTTTTGCCTTCAAGAAGTGACCTTGACTGCTGGACTGCCCAGATCTACCACAGCACAGAGACTACAGAATCTGAGGAAAAAGCCTCGAAAAACCAGGGAAGACATGCTGAAAACAGTTATTGATCACTCTGCTTGAGAGAGTAAACAGCTGCAGGAGTGGAGAGAAGGGGACAGCAGGATCCGCCAGAGACATTGGCGGAGAAACGCTGTGGCAAAGAGGAAAAGCACAGACCAGCTGCTAGGCATCCTGGCACGCCAAGCGGACTCTCTCCAGGCACTCGTAGCCATGCAGGCAGAGCAGTCCCGTGCTGCCCCACAGCCCCCCCCGTCCCAAATTTTATTCTTTTCTGCCCCAATGTTAGCTCCAAACCCCCTTCCACAGCATCCAGGTTCTTACCGCCACCAGCTGCCTCCAACACCTGTACGTTCACCAACCAGCCCTGAGAACTACGACCCTTACCCTCTGCACTCAACCCCCATCACCATGCAGTATATGCACCCTGAAGTGCATCAGCCATTGCACAGCACTGCAGACAGGACATATGCAAACTTGTGACTGTACAGTTCACCAACCCACCCCCCTGCCCTAGGATCCTGAAATGTTGTGTGTCTGTCAATGAAGTATTTTTCTTTTCAATAAAATAAATCTTGGCTTTGAAAACAGTCTTTATTATTGCAGATAGTGAAAGATACCTTATCCCAGTAAAGAAACAGTCACTGGAAATCATGTTAGGGATAATAGAATTCTAACAGTGTAACCACTGCACTTCAGTCCCATGCAAGGCAGCAAACATTACTCTTGGCTTTCAGCCTCAAATTCTTCCCTCAAGGCATCCCTAATCCTTGTAGCCCTGTGCTGGGCCTCTCTAATAGCCCTGCTCTCTGGCTGTGCAAATTCAGCCTCCAGGACTTGAACCTCGGTGGTCCATGCCTGACTGAATGTTTCACCCTTCCCTTCACAAATATTATGGAGGGTACAGCATGCGGATATAACCACGGGGATGCTGCTTTCCCCCAAGTCTAGCTTCCCATACAGGGACCACCAGCGGGCTTTTAAACGCCCAAAAGCACACTCCACAGTCATTCGGCACCGGCTCAGCCTGTAGTTGAACCGGTCCTTGCTCCTGTCAAGCTTCCCTGTATAGGGTTTCATGAGCCAAGGCAGTAACGGGTAAGCGGGGTCTCCAAGGATCACAATGGGCATTTCGACGTCCCCTACTGTGATCTTCCTGTCTGGGAAATAAGTCCCTGCCTGCATCTTCCTGAACAGGCCACTGTTCCGAAAGATGCGTGCATCATGCACCTTTCCAGGCCAGCCTGTGTAAATGTCAATGAAACGCCCACGGTGATCCACAAGCGCCTGGAGAACCATAGAGAAATACCCCTTCCGATTAACGTACTCTGATGCTAGGTTGGGGGGGGTGCCAGAATAGGAATATGCGTCCCATCTATCGCCCCTCCACAGTTAGGGAAACCCATTTGTGCAAAGCCATCCACAATGTCCTGCATGTTCCCCAGAGTCACGGTCCTTCTTAGCAGGATGTGATTAATTGCACTGCAAACTTGCATCAACACGATTCCAACTGTCGACTTTCCCACTCCAAACTGGTTCCCGACCGACCGGTAGCTGTCTGGAGTTGCCAGCTTCCAGATTGCAATAGCCATCCGCTTTTCCACTGTCAGGGCAGCTCTCAATCTTGTGTCCTTGCGCCACAGGGTGGGGGCGAGCTCAGCACACAGTCCCATGAAAGTGGCTTTTCTCATACGAAAGTTCTGCAGCCACTGCTCGTCATCCTATACTTCCATGACGATGTGATCCCACCACTCAGTGCTTGTTTCCCAAGCTCAAAAGCGGCGTTCAACGGTGCTGAGCATTTCCGTGAATGACACAAGCAATGTAGTGTCACACGCGGCAGGCGACTCGATATCGATATCATCGTCGGACTCCTCACTGTCACTTTGGAGCTGAAGGAATAGCTCAACTGCCAAACGTGTTGTGCTGGCGACACTCATCAGCACAGTCCTCAGCAGCTCGGGCTCCATTTCCCACAGAAATCGCGATTCACAGACAGAGAGTAAAAAACAGAAAGAGACTCACAATGGCGCCAAACGTGGCCGGAAAAACTGTGAATGCTGGAATGTGAAGCAATGTACCACGGGGCGTTGGGACAGGAAGCGGAATGACCCGCACCCTTCCGTCCCTTTCCCACAACCCACAGCGCCAAAATGGGACGAGGTGCTCTGTGGGATAGCTGCCCACAATGCACCTCTCAGTACAGTGCTGCAAATGCTGCAAGTGTGGCCACACTGCAGCGCTGGTAGCTGTCAGTGTGGCCACACACCAGCGCTGTCCCTACACGGCTGCACGACCAGCGCTGTAACTCCCAGCGCTGCAATTTTCAAGTGTAGCCAAGCCCTGAGAGGTAAAAGGCTGCTCTGTGTGTGGTGTTATGGAGTGAGATAGCAAACGTTAGTTGCAGAGGTGGTGCATGTGCTGCAAAAGTCATGCACTGCCCCCTGCCCTGCCCCGGTCTTAGAGTCCATAATTTGCATAAACCCACCCACTGATCTGTGACTAACAATCTTGCTCTGCTAACTCTTCCAGCAAAACTTTTCTGCCAGGTTCTCATTCAGCAGTATATTCCCACGATTTTCAACTTTTAAGTGAGATCAGAGATGACCTGTTTAAGTGTAACTAAAATTGCTACTTATGCCTCAAATATTCTAAGGGTGTAGTATAACACATTATTTGTAACAGGATAATAAATAATTCTATTTTTAAATTAAAGAGAGAGGAAAACCATAAAATCTGTATTTACAGATTTCAAAAACAATCCCATGGTAAACTCAAAAAATGACTTTCAATCTCTCTTAATTTGCTATTGTTTGGAACCCATGTCCCTTGTCTAACGATTTTTATGTAGGTTCGGGTGAGTCCCGAAATCATGAGCTGCTAAGTACCGTTCTACTGTCCTTGATTCATACCTCTGTGCATTACCCAGATTGGTGGGAAACACACTCTGTGCATTACCGTGACTGTTCCGGGGTGTCACTGCTCCTAGAAGGCAGACACACGCTGTGCATTACGCCACCTGGCCACTAGGTGTCACTGCTGTATCAAGGGAAACACCTTCTGTGCATTACTCTGTATCACCAAGAGGTGTCACTGCTGCTCCAAGGGAAACATGCTCTGTGTGTTACCCTGATTGGCCACTGGGTGTCACTGCTGCGCCAAGGGAAACATAAAAACGGCCAGACTGTGTCAGACGCAAAGTCCATCTAGACCAGTATCCTCCTGTCTTCTGCCAGCGGCCAGTGCCAGGGGCCCCAGAGGGAATGAACAGAGCAGGGAATCATCAAGTGATCCATCCCCTGTTGCCCATTCCCAGCTTCTGGCAAACAGAGGCTACAGGCACCATCCCTGCCCACCCTGGCTAATAGCCCTTGATGGACCTGTCCTCTGTTCATTTATCTAGTTCTTTTTCTTTGAACCCTGTTATAGTCTTGGCCTTCACAACATCCTCTGGCAAGGAGTTCCACAGGTTGACTATGCAACTGCCCTGAGTTTACCCCCCCCACACACACACACCCCGTGTTGTATATGGAAAAGAGGATGAGGATGAGGAGAGCCATGATGTGTCTGTCACTGGCTGGTGCCTCAGTTTCCTCTAGGCAGCAGTGCTGCAGGCTCCTTTGGTCAGTTCCCATGCAGCTGTGTCGGGGGAAGGGGGCATAGAGGCTCATGCTCCCCAGCCCCATGCCCCTCCCCCAGCAGCTGGGGAATCCAGGCCAAATGTAACCCTGGTAGCTGGGCCGGGATTAGCCTGGGCCGGGGTAGGGCTGAGGAGGAATTGCCAGGGAGACAGATGCACCCACTGTGAGGGGAGATCCTCCCATTCCCTGCCAACCCCCCTCACTCCTTGCAGCACGGCGCCCCCTAGCACTTCTTTCTCTGTCATGGGAGGTCTCTGCTGCCTGCTTCTCTCTTAGCATCATTTCTCCCCACCCTGGGGCATTGGCGTCACCCATCCTGTGCAAACAGGCAGGCCCTGGTGTGCCCCGTGGCACTGCCCTGCAATTGGGGGGGCAGCTGTTGGATGGAATATGGGGGTGGGCAAGGCTGGGGACCAGGACTCTTGGGTTCTCCCCCCAACTCTGGGAGTGGCGGAGGGTTAGTGGGTAGAGTGAAGGAGGGGCAGGGCTGGGATCTAGGGCTCCTGCTTCTTCTGGTTTTCTCCACCTCCTGCAGCTGCCTCGGTCCTTTCAGTGCATTTCCTGTTCCAAATTCATTTGCTGACTTGTGCAACCCACCCCAGAGGTGGCTGCATCTCAGTGTTGGGTGAGGCATCCTTGGCTGCATCACCCCCTAACCGCGTCTCTCTCTCCCTTCAGGTGACCCTGCAGCACTCGGCAAACATCCGCAAGATCGTGGGGGGCGCTATGAGCATTGGGCAGGCAGGGGCCAGGCGCCCAGCCCCCTGCCCCCAAAGAATGGGACCCAGCCCCCCCTACTTTTTACAGGGATTAAAGAGGGGCAAAGGGGGGCAAATCAGAGGAGGGGGATGGCCAGGGTCTGAGCAGGGGTTGGAAATTGACTGGTCGGGGGGTCAAGCAGCTGGAGGCAGCGTTAGGAGAGGGGCTGAAGGGCAAAGTCAGGGAGGGGGGAAGGAGCTGGAGTTAAGCCCAGGGGGAGGCGCTGCCAGAGGGTTAAACCCCGGCACAGGCAGGGGCAGAGGGGTAACAGTTACCCCGGGGGGCTGAGACTCCAGTGGTTGCAAAAACAGGGTGGGGGGAGCAGAGGGGCTTTTCTATTTCCCCTCCCACAGGCAGCACCTCTCAGCATGGGCTTCCCAGGGCTGGGCTCTTAAAGGCACAGGCATCCCACTGCCTAGACCCTGCAGCTCCTCTCTGATGTAACCTACTGAGGTGCTGCAGTAGGAGACTCAATTCAGTGAAACCCGGCATTCCCTATATGCCCCCCAGCCAGGGGGCTGTGCACCCCTTCCCCGAATTTCCACAACACCCCCCCAGTGGTCAGCTAGTTACATGCAGCGGTGCCAATGTTGTCACTGGCTGCAAATCTGAATGGAAATTGCAACGTTAACACACACTTTAAAAGCAGATCCAACGTATGAAAAATACTTGTACCTGAGAACGTAAAATAGGTTTGAAAAGTCTGGACAAAGCCGGGTTTCCTCACCCAGCTGTTGTGTTTGCTGACAATGTCAGTGCATTGGCTTCGGCAATGTTGGCCAACCTCAGAATTTCAAATGATGAATTGGAAGCAAGGTGTGAATGACTCTCCCCTGACAGCTAGTGACGAGCCAGGGTTGGGGGAGGCTTTGGGACCAGACTGTATTTACATGAACTCACCTACTCTGCCGAGGTGTCCAGCAGACAGAGCTGGGCTGCCTCTGCTCTAGGTGCCCAGAGGAGGAGGGAAGGTGTGTGGGGCTCCAGCCTGGGAATCTTCTTCCCTCCTGCCAAGCCCTGACTATCAATCCCAGCCCTGACCCTCCTTTCTTCAAGCGCCATGTGGGCCCCAGGAAAAGTGTGGCAGGAAGCACCAGGGCCAAACTCATGGGCATCAGGTGAAGCAGCAAGAATCCCAACCATCAGGGTAGCAAGTTCCAGAGCCCCAACCCATTGTGGCCACCCCAGCCAGAGACCTGGCTCTAGGAGGTGTGAGTCACCCAGCAGGAGGGGAAAGATTTGCTCTTGCACAATTGGAGACAGGGAAGTTGAGCACTGGGAGGTTTACCACAAGCCAACAGAATGTCCCACTGAGATTTGAACTCAGATTGCAGGATTCAGAGTCCTGAGTGCTGCCCGTTACACCATGGGACCAGCTCCTGCTGCCTTCTCTGCACATTGGTGACCCTCATGGGGCCAGCTCATGTAAGGGACTGTTGGCCCCTTACTAAAGCTTAGTGGGAGTTTTGGTTGGCTAGTTCCCTGCACCAATAGGAGGGGGAAGGGCCAATGGGAAATCAGGCCCCTGAGACTGACAGTCCCCAGGGCCAATGGGGAGAGGCCAAAGCTCCAAGTTAGCGGCACTGACAGGCCAGGCAGTGTAATGAGGGAGTCACCAGGCCAGGGGGTCCCATCCTCTGTGGGAGCTGGAACTGCCTGGGCCAGAGTGGGGCGGAGCTAAGGAGAGAGCAGGAGCCCGAGAAGAGCCGGGGAGCAGAGCTGCACCAGCCGTGGAGAACCAGAGCAGATCTGTGCTGGGAGCCGAGCCGCAGCAGCATGAGCCGTAGAAGCTGCCCAGGGAGCAGATCTGTGCTGGGAGAAGAGCTGCAGCAAGCGGAGCCAGAGGAGCAGCCCAGGGAGCTGGAGGCAGAGCCGCAGCAGCACTGGGGCTGGAGGTGGGTGCAGTGAGCAGCGTGGGAGAGCGAGGGGGACCCTAGGCAGAAGGCCCAGTGCAAGGAGATGCCACCCCTCAAGAGATCTTGCAGGCCAGACTTTTGGGGTGGGGGGATCATATCCCCTACATGGGGGCTGACACTGGGAACAAGGGGCCTGTCACCTAGAGCATGTGGCCACTGCCAGAGCAAGTGTCCAGCCCGTGGTGTCCCTGCAGCACAGCCAGGGCCTGGGGAGGAGGCCTGGGACATGTGAGGGAGAGACTGTGACCTGCCCTGACCCTCCAGAGACGCTGGTTGTGATCTCCCTGCACCACAGAACAGGGTGACGTGTTTTCCTTTCCCATCTTTCCTTGTGTTTTACACTGATTGCTGGGTAATAAATGGTGTTTGCTTGAAGCACATGCAATGAGGAGTGGGTCAGGGAAGTGCCCAGAGTGGGGACACTGTAACCCCTGTTCAAGTGATCATGGCAAGATTGGGGGTCATCAAACCCCCCAGGATTCCTGGGTCCAGCCTTGTCGGGGTTACGAGGTCTCTGCCACACAGGAGAGTAGAAAGATCGTCCTTGGGGGTCAGGCAGCCTCTGGGTAAGGGGGTGGGGACTCAGATCCTTTCTCCAGCCAATTGCACCAGGGTCATGTATAAACCAGGGAAGTTCCCCACAATAGCCAGACCAGATCCCCTGTACACTTATACTCTGTCCTCATTGCTTCTCTGTCTCTCTGCTGCTCCCCCTCTGAACTTTCTCAGCACTCAGGACTCTGTATCCTGCAATCTGAGTTCAAATCTCAGTGGGACCTTGTGTCGGCTCAGAGTGCTCCACTTCCCTGTCTCTTGTTGTACAAGAACAAGTCTTTCCCCTCCTGTTGTGTGACTCAGGCCTCTGGGTGGGATGGCTGCAGTGGGTTAGGGCTCTAGAACTGGCTACTGACACCTGAGGGTTGGCATTCTCATGGCTTCACCTGATGCCCACAAGTTTGGCACTTGCCTCTGTGCTTTTCCTCTTGCCCACCTGGCGCTTGAAGAAAGGAGGGCCAGGGCCAGGCTTCATAGTCAGGGCTAGGCAGGAGGGAGGCAGAGTCCCAGGCTGGAGCCCAGCACCTCTCCTCCTCTGGGCACCTAGAGCAGAGGCAGCTGGTGCTGACAGCTCCAAGGGAAGGTTTAAAACCCACAGAGCAATGGAAGGTGGGCCAAGAGGAGGGCAGGACCATGCCTATGTGTGGCCTTCAGACAGGCACAAAGACACCCGGCCAGGCTGCTCCCTGCCGTGCCAAACCCCCACTGAAGGCTACCGTCAGGCCAGCATGCAGGGCGGCTGCTGATGCTCTGTGGCCAACATCAGAAGAAGGTAGGAAAGCAGGGCCAGGCCCCCTGGTAGGGCCTCTGACTGTTCCCACTCCAGGTGCTCACTTTGGAAGTGGAGCCGTCCATTTTTTTGGCAAGTCAGGAATGGCAAAGGCGAGACTGGAAGCACCTGGGACTCAGGTCCCAGACTCTGTGACGCCCAACCCCCAACTCCTTCCCAGGGCTCTAGTTGAAGCCAGAGCATTGGCCTGAGCGGCCAAGAAGAGGTTCCAGCTGTGAAGGGAGCAGGACTTGCAGCACAAAGTGAGCACAACCACGAGGGGACTCAAATCCTGAATCATCTGATCCACAGGGAGATGCCTTATCCTTTAGGCCACATGATGAGGGGGTTTAAGCTCTTCTTTGGAAAAGCTGTGTTTCTCAGGTCATCTACTGAGGGGGCCGAGATGCTCTGGACACAAGAAGTCGAGTTCCCAGTGACACGTGAGACTTAATTCTATGGGGCCAGGTGCAGGGCTTTGGCAGGGAGGCTCGGGCATGGGGGATTGTGGTGCAGCGGACGGACCGGCTGTCTAGGTACAGAGATTTAGTCTCCCTGAGGAGGAGGAGGAATCCTGCTGACATCTGGTCTGGCTATTGTGGGGAACTTCCCTGGTTTATACATGACCCTGTTGGAATTGACTGGAGAAAGGATCTGAGTCCCCACCCCCTTACCCAGAGGCTGCCTGACCTCGAGGACTGTTAGGATACAGATATTCAGGCCTGTACTTTAAGAATTTAGGTGTATTTTTATCACTTAGCTAGTTATAAAGATATAAAAGAAAGAATAAAAAATCACTGTCTGTCTGTGTAATGGCCTTCTCTTACTGTGACAGTCTGAGGCCTGGTTCTTCGGCTAAGCAGCAAAGGCAGCCATAAGGTGGGAAGTGTATGGTCACATCCTCACATTCCCAACTAGTCACACTGAAATAAGGTGCGATTGGGCTGTTAGGAATACAATCCTGCCCTGATATTCCTATCACCTCCAGAGAAAGGGAAACTTAGTTTGGTAGCATCCTGTCTGGCAAGAACTCACTTATCAATAGACACAGCTGGAAAACCCTTATGTCTGTATAGATGTAGCTGTGAAATCCTCCCTTCTGTATTGTTTTGTATGTTTATTTGCATGGTCTCTGTCTGGTTCTGTGATTGTTTCTGTCTGCTGTATAATTAATTTTGTTGGGTGTAACCAGTGAAGGTGGTGGAATATAACCATGTTACAGTATATCAGGACTGGTTAGTCTAGAGAAGGAGTGAGGGTGCCAGGCGGCACGGTGGTCGGGGCCGCGTGCTGAGTGTCCCGCTGAAGCGCTGGCCGCCCCCCTTCTCTCTCCCTCCCCTTCCCCCCCACTAGACCAGGCGCGCACTCTGCAGCATAGGGAGTCCACTGGCTCCGGCCACCCTGTGGGGTTTTTTGTTTTGTTTTTCCCCTGCTTTGCCGGCCGCGCCGTTGTTTTTCCCCCCACCCCGCTTTGCTGCTCCAGCCCCACCGTTTTTGTGTTGTCCCCCCCGCACTTTGCTGCTCCAGCTGCACTATGATCCCCCCACTTTGCCGCTCCACCCGTGCCGTTTTTCCCCCCTGTTTTGTTGCTCCGGTGGCCCCACCCCATTTTTTTTTGCTTGGGGCGGCAAAAAAGCCAGAGCCGGCCCTGCCCACACCTGACTCCCTGCCATCTTTACAGGGGCCTGACAAGCTTTGCTTGTGTTTGGATTCTGCAAAGCAGAGGAGCAGGTGAGGTTTTCCTTGCAAGCTGTGTGTGAGTCAGTCTTTGGCCAGGTCTGCACTACAAAGTTGTTTCAGCAGAATTATATTGCTCTGGTGTGTGAAAAACACACAACGCTCCCTCGGTCGGCAGCTTGTGGCTGGTGCACACACTGCAATGCCACATCTGGCGACAAAACTGCCCTGCTTTGCTGACAAACTAAAACAACTTTGATGAGAGGCCTAGAGCTTTTTGCAGCAAACTTAAAGTGACAGAGTGTCAGTGTAGACGCTGCTGTTCATTATATCGCCATAACTGGCCTCCTCCAGTATCCCACAATGCCCGCCGTGAACTCGCCTGCCCTGCATTCCTGCTACAGTGCCATGGGCCCCTCCCCTTTCATCGCTCCGGGAAGTTCTGCCAGCTGAGCCTGCTGCTCTGCTCCAGCAGCCAGGAGCAAATCACTGCTGTGGAATGCTGCTCTCTGCCACACTGTGAACACAGATCAGGGTGGTGGGAACTTCCATACATTGTGGGGTGGGGTGGCACCGGCATCCGAATTGTGACGCCACTATGACACCCCTTCCCTCGAGGAGGCTCTTACCTTCTAAACAGGGTCGGCTATTTTCTTGTAAAATTGCTAAAAGGGAAGGAGAAAACTCGAAAGAGGTTCCTCCTGGAGCTGACGTACGTGAACCCGAATACTCTCTCAGTCCTCAAAGAGAGACCTGGAGAAGGAGACTTGCTGAAGCAAAGCCACAGGCATCTCTGAGGTTTCCCTGGCCCCTCACCCTTGTCCTGCCTGGATGATGTCAGCAGCTCTCTGTGAGGTCACTACCTCCCCACCACCTTTGACCAATAGTCTGAGGTCCTGCAAAAGGCCTTTGTGATGTCACTGCCACACCCCTCCCTCACTGTGCTAATGTCCTGCCCCTGGCCAGGCACTTTGGAGGTTTGAGCTACTCCCTGTGGTCACCCCACTCAAGGAGCGTTCGTTCTAGGAAGCAAGCTGGCTAGACAGGAAAACAGCAGACGCTGCTCCCAATGCTACACTCAATTTTTCAGAAATTAGTCGACTTGATGGCCAGAAGAGACCATTAGAGCATCTAATCTGACCCCCTGCATATCACAGGCCTCCTGTATGACACAAGAGCTACTTTTGGGGCAAATGCATTCCGGAAAGGCATCTAGTCTTCATTAAATGACATCAGGAGATGGCAAATCCATCATTTTCCTTGGTAGCTTGTTCCTGTAGTGAATTATCCTGGCTGTTGAATATTTGTGTCTTATTTGTAATATGAATTGGTCTCTTTTCACCTTCCAGCCATTGGGTCTTGTTATGCCTTTCTCTGCTGGATTAAAGAGCCCTTTCATAACCAATCTTTTGTCTCCATTAAGGACCTTCAACACTTCAATGAAGTCACGTTTCAATCTTCTTTTGATAAGCAAAACAGGTTGAGCTCGTTCAATAGCTCACTGGAAGGCATTTTTCTCCAGCCCTCAGAACATTTGTTGGCTCTTTCGTCATCAGACTTCTCAACTGCAGCTGGATGTGGTTCTTGTTCTTCTGCACAGCACAGCTCCTGGAGAAGAGGGATCTGCAAATGTACATTCATATGATCCCTTTGTTTAATTGATGAAAACATAAACTAGACACTTAGAGGATTGGAACTGATTTCAGCTGATGGACAGCTTTGCTAGGTTTTTATGCATTTGGACAGCGAAATGTTGAGTGTTTCCATTCATATCAAGCACCCCCGTATAGTGGAGCTCCTGAACAGAATGGAGAATGGAAATGGAAATGTTTTCCTTTTTTAAAAAAAAAGAAAGAAGGTTATAAGAGGGCAGATGGGCTTGAACCAAAGGCCACTCAAACTGCAGTTAACCACTCTACCACTGAGCTATACCCCTATTACCACAGTAGAATGGAATCATGAGCTCCAGGACTTTGATGGACAGACCCTGCTTCATTGAACTCCTTTGCCATTCCCAGACCACAGGTGGTTTTAAAAATGGGGTTTGATTAAACTTCTTAAATGTGGTAAACACCACAGCTTGCGCACCCACCGATATAGCTTCTCCCACTGACATCGCTGCCACCTCTTGGGAAGTGGATTAACTGCACCCACAGGAAAACTCTCTCCCTTTAGCATAGAGCAGTGGTTCTCAAGCTGTGGGTCAGGACCGCAAAGTGGGTCATAACCCTGTTTTAATGGGATCACCAGGGCTGGGGTTAGACTTGTTTGGGCCTGAGGCTGAAACCAAAAGTCTGAGCCCCACCACCCAGGGCTGAATCCCTCAAGCTCTGGTTTTGCCCTCCCCCCAGTGTGGAGGGGCTTGGTGCTTGGTCCCTCTTTCCATGGTCAGGTACATATTATGTCAATAACGTCACCGGAGGTGACACGGCATCTGTGAGACTGATACTGGAATACTGCCTCCAGTTTTGGTGTCCTCGTTTGAAAAAGATGTTGTGAAATTGGAGCTGGGGCAGCAAAGAGCCACCAAATGTTCTGAGGGCTGGAGAAAAATGCCTTCTAGTGAGCTACTGAACGAGCTCAACCTGTTTAGTTGATCAAAAGAAGATTGAAAGGTGACTTCATTGCAGTGTTGAAGGGCCTTAATGGAGAGAAAATATTGGGTATTAAAGGGCTCTTTAATCGAGCAGAGAAAGGCATAACAAGACTCAATGGCTGGAAGGTGAAAAGAGACAAATTCATATTACAACTAAGGCACAAATATTCAACAGCGAAGATGATTCACCACAGGAACAAGCTACCAAGGAAAGTGGTGGATTCTCCATCTCCTGATGTCATTTGATGAAGACTAGATGCCTTTCTGGAATGTGTTTGCCCCCAGAGTAGCTATTGTGTCATACAGGAGACCTGTGATATGCAGGAGGTCAGATTAGATACTCTAATGGTCTCTTCTGGCCATAAAGTCGACTAATTTCTGAAAAACTGAGTGTAGCATTGGGAGCAGCATCTGATGTTTCCCTGTCTAGCCGGCTTGCTTCCTAGAACGAACGCTCCTTGAGTGGGGTGATCCACAGGGAGTAGCTCAAACCTCCACAGTGCCTGGCCAGGGGCAGGACATTAGCACAGCAAGGGAGGGGTGTGGCAGTGACATCACAAAGGCCTTTTGCAGGACCTCAGACTATTGGTCAAAGGTGGTGGGGAGGTGGTGACCTCACAGAGAGATGCTGACATCAGCCAGGCAGGACAGGGGCGAGGGGCCAGGGAAACCTCAGAGACCCCTGTGGCTTTGCTTCAGCAAGTCTCCTTCTCGAAGTCTCTCTTTGAGGACTGAGAGAGTATTCGGGTTCACGTACGTGAGCGCCAGGAGGAACCTCTTTCGAGTTTTCCTCTTCCCTTTTCCTGATTTTACTAGAAAACAACCGTCACTGTTTAGAAGGTAAGAGCCTCCTCGAGGTTGGAAACCTGTTCAGTCTGATCCATCTGGTTACAGTTGAATTCTAGGCATGGAAAACACAAGCCTAAAGAGGCAGAATTTTATTCTGCACCTGGGATTTTGTCCCCTAGAATCACTGGGGACATTAGGGTTTGTCCTTTTTGTTTCACCTTTTCCTCCATCCCTCCCTCCTTTCTCTTTGTTTCTTGCTTCTTTTGTCCTTTCTCCTGTTCCCCTCCCAACACGAGGAGGGTGTGTGTGTGCGGGGGGTGTGTGTTTTGCAGGGGAGTGCTTGGCAGCTCCCACTGTGGGAGGTCCACCCAAAAAGGTGGGGCTGAAATAGTACTGGGGCAGTGATCCCCACCGGTGACCTGGGCCATCCTTTGGCCTCTCTAATGAGAACCCTCGGCCTCTCATCCTCAGTCTCTACCCTGATTGGCTGAGTAGGCGATTATTGACAAGGAGAAGACTCAGGTCCTTGGTCTTCTCTTTTAAAACCAAGTTAATAAGTCATAACCACTTATATGTTTGATGAATTTTGCTGCTTTTTTGCATTAATGGTCTCTGAGCAGTTCTTGATTGTCTTTAACATTGCAGACTAAAACCCGGAACAAACGCATACATCTTGCAAAGGAACAGGAACCGGGATCTCCAACAAATATCAACATTTTATTAAGATGATATTCAAAGAAAAAAAAAGTGTATAGTACAGCATTTAGATGTGGAAGTTTCTGGTGCTCAGGGAACCAGATACAGATTACCCAAGGGGTGCAAAGTTCAGTTTAAGATCGGGTGGCGTAAGGAATACATAATCTGCAACAGCCCTGATAGACACTGAGTTAGGAGGGTATGTTGTCCATATGAGGGCTATGTTCAGGTGTGGAGTATAACGAGCGGATACGATGATGAGGATGGATTGATCTGCGTTTGGTGAGTATTAACATTCGGTGTTTTTTAATCTTTGCCACAATCCAGTTTAAGCAGGGTCAGTATGAACTCTATCCTGCCATCCGTTAGTGAACTGTTGTAAAGGCCTTTTGTGGCTGATGTCATTTGCATGGTTACACCCACCCCAGATTGCATGATGGGAGTGCTTGTCCAAATGGTCATTTCAGCTGCTGTGGGATCCGCAGTCTCTTTGTTATTGGGGCAGGAGTAATCCAGTGTATTTTCCTGTTTATTTTGGATCAAGGACAGAGTAACTGTACCTGGCATTTGAGGCCTGAGAGCTTCACCCTGGCCTGTAAAGTACTCACCATTAAGGGGTATGGGTTCCCAACACCAAAACCTTCTGGGTGGTAGGAATGGATGTTTGTTTGTTTTTTGTGTGTAGGTGCTTGTTCTTATATAGGGACAGAGGCATTTTTGCATCTCTTAGAATTGTTGTTAGTGCTGCAGTTGCTCATTTTAACCTTATACTATTAGATCTCTTTTATAGTATCTTTTGGTCCCGAGAGGTAAAAGGCTGCTGTGTGTGGTGTTATGGAGTGGGGTAGCAAACCTTGGTTGCAGAGATGGTGCATGTGCTGCAAAAGTCATGCCCCCCAGCTGTGCTTCCTGAATCCAATCTGCAAAACTTCCTTGCAGTCTGAGTGAAAAGAGAATTTTACCTCACTATGAAATTATCTATAACTTTCAGTGCGTAAGTGAACTCAGAGCCCACCAGCCTGGGTATGTCAAAATTTACATTTAGCATTAACCATTTTAGCTCTGTAGCATAAAACTAAATTTGTTAAAAAATTATAAAAAGCTCTATTTTTAAACTAGAGAGAGAAGAAAACCATAAAAACTGGATTTAGAGGCACCAAAAGAAATCCCCCCTAGTGACAAATACAAATATGTATTTTCAATCTCTTTTACTTTACTATGTTTTGGAACCCGTGTCCGTTGCCTAACGAGATTTATATAGGTTCGGGTGAGTCCCGAAATCATGAACTGCTAAGTATCATTCTACTGTCCTTGGTTCATATCACTAGGATAACTACACTTTATTACTCCTGCCCTAATAAGAAAGAGACTGGGGATCCCATAGCAGCAGAAATGACCATTTGGACAAGCATCCCCATCATGCAATGCAGGGTGGGTGTGACCATGCACATCAGCAACAAAAGGCCTTTACAACACATCACCAACTGATGGCAGAGTAGAGTTCATTCTGACCCTGCTTACATCCTCCCCACAGCCAAGAATTGATGGTCCTGATAAATCACACTGACTTGCATCCGAAGAAGGGGTATTCACCCATGAAAGCTCATGCTGCAAAACGTCTGTTAGTCTATAAGGTGCCACAGGATTATTTGCTGCTTCTACAGAACCAGACTAACATGGCTACCCCTCTGATACTTCACACTCCCTATTATACCAACGCATTGGTATTGAATGCTGAAGTTATGGCAAGCAAAAGTAGCCACCCATCTCTGCCCTGTAGCATCCAGCTTAGCCCTTGTTAACGCATAAGTCAGTGGATTGTTCTCTGTCCATACCTGAATGAGCACCAGACAAGTAGTCTCGAAATTTCTCAGTGATGGCCCATTTCAAGGCCAAGAACTGCAGCTGGCGGATGGGATAGTGAGTTTCACTATCAGACAGTCCTCAACTGGCAAAGGATACAGATTTACATTTGCCTTCCACTTCCTGGTACGAGACTGCTCACAGACCCTCCAAACTGGCATCAGCATGCAGGATAAACGGTTTGTTTGGGTCAGCAAGGACTAGGACTGGCACGTGAATCAGGCAAATAGTGATTTCCCATAAAGCCCTGTCACATCTCTCATCCCACCATGTCCCCAATGGAGAGGAGATGAGCCCCTCCCCTGTCTCAGGCCAGGTACACTAAATCTGTGGGGGCTAGCTGTCCATGGCCCAGCCTAGCCTAGCCTAGCCTAGCCCTGTCCTGTCCTGTCCTGTCCTGCCTCACCTGTTCTGGCTTCTCTCAGCCCACATCTGCCAGAGTTGCTGTTGCAGTAGAGAAGAGATGTTTCTTACTTGGTTCTTAAATGTTCTGGGAAGAGGGAACAGGGGGAAGTTTTTTCTTCCCTCTGCAGTTCTAATCTTTCACACACACACCCATGCTTTTTCTGCTCTAGCCTGATGTCTCTGTTGCCTCTCAATTTTCTTTTCCCTGTCTTGTTCCAGAGCCCTCACAGCCCAATTTTTTGCCCTAATTCTCAGTCTTCTACTGCACTCTGAACCTCTCATTCTAACCCCACCCCAAAGTCTGCACCCCCTAGCCAGTGCGCTCATCCCTCTGCACTCCAACTCTCTGTCCTATGTAGCCTGATTTAGGGTGTACTAATAATATTAATTTGGAAAATATGATGAAAATTTAATTTATTATTTTACATTTTATTTAATTTAATTGAGTTACAAAGTTACTGTTGCATTACTGCTATTCAAAAGATACATATGGCATTATAGGCAACAAGGTTTTGGTTAATGTACTCACACCCTTCCTTGATAACCTGGTGGTAAGAGACACAAGACCAGCTTTGCAGTTCAGGTTTCTCAATTCTTGAGTGAAAGATGCAGTGTTTAGAAAAAGCTAATGTTACTTAGGGTTCACTTGACTATGTTAAACTTAAAATCAAAACCTAATAAACAAAGAATAAAAACTTAGGGAAACCAAGCTTAGCCTAGTTCCCTTGAAACTTAAAGTTTAAGAACTTAACTTATCTGATAGTAGATAGAGAGAGAGTGGAGGAAGTAAGTCAGAATGATAGAGCGACGTGCTCTAGCAAGGTGGGTTATCTCTTTTATAGGGCACAAGCGCTGGAAATCCTTCCTCCTATGCCCAAATTTCATTCCTCACCCACAAAACATTAGGGTATGCTTACTTCATAGGCTAGTATGTTTGTGTGTGTTGATGACATGTACATATGCACATAAGTTCCCTTGTGGTGTACCTAAGTCAAGTCTGTGGGTACACTGAAAACCCCCCTATGACATTCTCCATTGTCGAATCGTCTAGGTAAAGGTCTTAGACAGGCGTGGGTACTTCTCTATTTAAGTAACAAGATAAAGGTCAAGTTTCCTTTCTGAGTAAAAGGTCACAATATAGATATGCTCACTTTGCCTTAGCTTAACATACAGGATATGGCCTGTAGGTCCTCGTAAGTCATGTGCCCCAGCCCCCTAATCATTTTCATTGCCCACTGCTGGACTCTCTCCAGTTTGTCCCAACCCCAAAATTACTCACATTTCACCCCAATGGCCCCAAAATGCCGGCTTTTAATATGTAAATAGGGTGCTGGTATGGTCAAGTCACTCCCGAGCTCTCCAGTAGAGCCTGCTGGCGGAGAACAAGCTGAAAATTAGCCAGGACGTCGCTCAGTCAATTCCCTGTGCTCCCCGCAGGGGGTATCGGAAAGCTCCAAGATCGCTCACTTCCCTTTCTCTCATCAGTTTCAGGCCCCAGGGTTACAAATGCACAAACCAGTTGGGAGTCTCCCCTGGGCTCAGGGTGGGGGCTGCTCTGAGGGGATGGACTTGCACACTTGGGCTATTAGTGCAAAGATACAATTTCAATTGCTCTTAGAGAAATTTGAGGGCAATTTATATTTGGTAAAAATCTTATTTAGTGAAAGGAAAGCTGCAGTGACAGCCTGGTTACTGGGGTGCAAAACACTTTTCTCCTGGGAGAAACAAGAAGTTAGAATTAGAAATTTACATTGTTTGTTCCAATGTTGGCACAGGTTTAATTTTCCTTCTGTGTAGGTTTGTTTCAGGCTGTGACCGTTTTGGTTTATTGGGTTGTTTTGTTTTTTTAATTTGGAATGGAGCTTTTAACTGACATTTGCTGGAGTCGAATGGCTGACCTGCAACACCAGTTTTGACATAGTTCTGCATATTTTATACAGATTTGGCCAGTATTCAAGGATGTGATTCCTTTATAGGAGGTTTTAGTGGTCAGGCTTATTTATTTTATGTTATTTTATCATCCTGCTGTAGCACACCTTTTTGATAAAACGTGGAAATTATTAATTTATGGCATTTGTTAGCTTTTATTTTTAAAAACAAAGTTTTTCTTAGGCCTGGTCTACACTAGGAGTTTATGTCGAATTTAGCAGCGTTAATTCGATTTAACTGTGCACCCGTCCACACCAGGAAGCTAATTAGTTCGACCTAGAGGGCTCTTTAGTTCGAATTCGGTACTCCACCCTGACGAAGGGAGTAGCGCTAAATTCGACATGGCTATGTCGAGTTAGCCTATGTGTGGACGGAAATCGACCTTAGTAGCTCCGGGAGCTACCCACAGTGCACCACTGTGTTGACGCTCTGGACAGCAGTCCGAGCTCAGATGTTCTGATCAGCCATACAGGAAAAGCCCTGGGAAAATTTGAATTCCTTTTCCTGTCTGGCCATTTTGAATCTCAGTTCCTGGTTGGACATCGGGGCGAGCTCAGCAGCACCGACAGCGATGCAGAGCTCTCCAGCAGAGGAGTCCATGCAATCTCAAAGTAGAAAGAGGGTCCCAGCATGGACTGACCGGGAAGTCTTGGATCTGATCGCTGTGTGGGGTGATGAGTCTGTGCTTTCGGAGCTGCGCTCCAAAAAATGGAATGCAAAGACCTACGAGAAGGTCTCCAAAGCCATGGCACTCAGAGGATACAGCCGGGATGCAACGCAGTACCGCGTGAAAATCAAGGACCTGAGACAAGGCTACCAAAAAATCAAAGCGGCAAACGGACGCTCCGGAGCCCAGCCCCAGACATGCCGCTTCTACGAGGCACTGCATGCCATTCTCGGTGGGTCTGCCACCACTGCCCCACCAGTGACCGTGGACTTTGAGGATGGGATAGTGTCGAGGGGCAGTTTCTTGGCGATGTTCGCGGATGGGGAAGATGAGGAAGGGTTTGTGGAGGACGAGGCAGGCGACAGCGCTTACAATACTGATTTCCCCGACAGCCAGGATCTGTTCATCACCCTCACAGAGATCCCCTACCAACCCTCCCCGGCCATTAACCCGGACTCTGAATCAGGGGAAGGATCAGTTGGTAAGTGCTATAAACATATAAACATTTATTTTTTTAAAATCAGGAATAAAAACTATACGAAAAGAAGGTCAATGCATATAGGGATCGAATAGAAATCCTCCTGAGACACTTCCACGAAGCTCTCGTACAGGTACTCGAACAGCCTACGGAGAAGGTTCCTGGGGAGATGTGCCTTACTAGGGGCTCCGTGGAAGCACACTCTTCCGCGCCAGGCCATCCTGAGGTATAGTGGGAGCATTGCCTCCACCAGCATGGCAGCATAGGGCCCTGGTCTGTGCAGGGATTCATGCAGCATGCGCTCTCTGTCTGTCCTAGTGACCCGCCTCAGGGTGATCTCGCTCGGCGACTGCTGCATCTAATTAGAGGAATTAATGTAATGTTACTATTGTGAATGCTTGACTTTTCCTTTGCATAACAATGACCGTCGTTTAACAGCCATGTGTTGGAGGCTGCAGAGGGAAAGCATACAGGGATCTTTCCCGGGGACAGCCGCGAGGGGCTGGAACAGGGTCAGACTTTATGCTTTCCAGATTGCCTGCAGCAGGAGGCCACTGCTATCCATTAACTTTTAAGCAGCCTAAAGTTTATGGCTTACCAGGCCTGGCTGCTACACGGATTCAGCTGTCCTGCCCCGCTTGTCCGATCTCCAGTGCAAGACCCCAGGCAATGAAAGCGAATGCCGAAAATTCGAACTTGTCCTGAGAGCACATGAGATAGGTGCCCTGTATGGTCTTGTTCACAGAAACTGAGTAGACTGTGTTCAGTGTTCGCAAACATGTATCTTTGCAAGGAAATCACTTCCTTTTTCCCATCACACAGCTGCGGCTGTTTCCCGAACTGCCCCGGCATCTCCCTCACAGAGGCTGGCGCAGATTAGGCGGCGAAAGAAAAAGACTCGGGACGAGATGTTCGCTGAACTGATGGCTGCTCCAGAGCCGAGGTGGCCCAGCAGAGCCAGTGGAGGGAGACCCTCTCTCAGCAGCAGCGCTCACACAGCGAACGGGAGGACAGGTGGCGGCAGGAAGACCAGCAGGCGACTCAAACGCTGCTTGGACTAATGAGGGAGCAAACGGACATGCTCCGGCGCCTTGTGGATCTTCTGCAGGACCACAGGCAGGAGCAGAGAGCCCCCCTGAACTGTATCTGCAACCGCCCTCCCCCGCCACAAAGTCCTGTCCCCCCCTCACCCAAAATCACAAGAAGGAGAGGCGCTAGGGGCCGTGAAAACTGTCGCTCCACCCCAGCAGAGCGCTCATGTACCAAACAGCTCTCATTCCCTAAAGTATGAGAATTGCTTCCCTTCCTGGTTCACCCGATCCCAAATCCCAGTTTCATCCCCCAACTGTGTAGTTGAGTATTAAAAATAGTTTGCTGTTCATTACTGTTTCCGTCATGTTTCTTTGCAGAAGACTTTGTGTGATGGGGAGATAGGGGTTTGTTAATTGCATAGGACAGCCACCATTACCAGGGTACAGACATGGGGGCAGGATCAACAGCAGGTCACACACAGAGTGCAGTCACTAGGCACCCGGGTCACTGTGGGAGGTGTCTGCTGCCCCATGTCAGTCTGGGAGGTGTATGCTGCCCCAGGGTCTGAACGCCTGGCATCCACAAATGGCAAGGCAGGCTGCCCTTACCATGCCCTTCCACCCTAGCCATGAATCTCTCCGATGCCCTGAGCCCCAGCCAGAGCCATCATCCCCCCACACCTACTCACCCTTCCCACAGACCCCTCACCCCTTCCTGTAAACCCACCCCTTCCTGCACACCCTCTTGTAACCGTCCTCCCCCCAGAGACCGCTGTAGGAGCAGGAGCCTGTCAGTCCTCGAGTGTAGAAGCGGTCTGTACATCACTGCACACCGTACCCACCACAGTCTGCGTCCCTGTTAGAACCCTTGAACGCGAATTCGTTAGTAAAGAAAACTTTGTTAATTAAAAATGTTCCAATAACTTTATTTTTAAACGTCTGTTGGAAGGGGGGAAACCTGGTGAACGGGGTATGTAACCGCTGAAAAAAGTGAATAGTAACTGAAACAGGGGCAGGTTCAGCTTCTCTGTAAAGAGACTGGACAGTCATAGGTTACCCTGCTCTCTGAGGAACCTAGCTTTCAAAGCTTCCCGGATGCACAGCGCTTCCCGCTGGGCTCTTCTAATCGCACGGGTGTCTGGCTGAGCGTAATCAGCAGCCAGGCGATTTGCCTCAACCTCCCATCCCGCCATAAAGGTCTCCCCCTTGCTCTCACAGAGATTGTGGAGCACACAGCAAGCTGCAATAACAATGGGGATATTGGTTTCGCTGAGATCTGAGTGAGTCAGTAAGCTCCTCCATCTCCCCTTGAGACGTCCGAAAGCACACTCCACCACCATTCTGCACTTGCTCAGCCGGTAGTTGAAGAGCTCCTTGTCACTGTCCAGGGCGCCTGTATAGGGCTTCATGAGCCAGGGCATTAGCGGGTAGGCTGGGTCCCCGAGGATCACTGTAGGCATCTCCACATCCCCAACACTTACTTTGTGGTCCGGGAAGAAACTACCTTCCTGCAGGCGTCTAAACAGACCAGAGTTCCTGAAAACACGCGCGTCATGAACCTTGCCCGGCCACCCGACGTAGATGTTGGTAAAACGTCCCCTATGGTCCACCAGTGCTTGCAGCACCATTGAAAAGTAGCCCTTTCGGTTAATATACTGGCTGGCCTGGTGGGCCGGTCCCAGGATAGGGATGTGAGTGCCATCTATAGCCCCACCACAGTTTGGGAATCCCATCGCGGCGAAGCCATCTATGATGACCTGGACGTTTCCCAGGGTCACTACCTTTGAGAGCAGTAGGTCAACGATTGCGTGGGCTACTTGCATCACAGCAACCCCCACGGTAGATTTGCCCACGCCAAAGTGGTTCGCTACTGACCGGTAGCTGTCTGGCGTTGCAAGTTTCCAGAGGGCTATGGCCACTCGCTTCTGTACACTCAGGGCTGCTCGCATCCGGGTGTCCTGGCGCTTCAGGGAAGGGGACAGCAAGTCACACAGTTCAAGGAAAGTGCCCTTACGCATCCTGAAGTTTCGCAGCCACTGTGATTCATCCCAGACCTGCAGCACTATGTGGTCCCACCAGTCCGTGCTTGTTTCCCAGGCCCAGAATCGCCGTCCCATAGCATGAATGTGACCCATTGCCACCATGATCTCCGCGGCGCGGGGTCCCGTGCTTTCTGAGAGGTCTGTGCCACTCTGACACTTCATGTCCTCATCGCGCTGCCGGAGCCTCCTCGCCCGATTTCTCAGCAGCTGACTGTGGAATAGGTGGACGATTAGGTGCGAGGAGTTGACAACGGCCATAAGCGCAGCGATGATCGCAGCGGGCTCCATGCTCACAGTGCTGTGGCGTCCGCGCTGTCACTGACCAGAAAAGTGCGGTAACAGATTTCCCGCCGGCGCTTTCAGGGAGAGAGGGCGGGAGTGACGGTTGAATGACGACAGTTACCCAAAACCACCCTCGACACATTTTTCCCCCAGCAGGCATTGGGGGCTCTACCCAGCATTCCAATGGGAAGCGGGGACTGTGGGAACTGTGGGATAGCTGCCCAGAATGCATGGCTTCCAATGTCGATGCTTGACCCGTTAGTGTGGACTCACAAAGTCGAATTAGTGTCCTTAGTGTGGATACACAAATTCGAATTCATAAGGTCGAATCCACAAATTCGACCTAAGTTAAATCGAACTACTCTTGTAGTGTAGACATACCCTTAGAGACTAACAAATTTTGAGCATAAGATTTCGTGTGCTAAAACCCACTTCATCAGATGCATGCAGTGGAAAATGCAGCAGGAAGATATATATATCTATATCTATCTAGACAGATATAGATAGATATAGATATATATATACTCAGAGAACATGAAAAAATGGGTGTTGCCATACACGCAATAACAAGAGTGAGCACTTAAGGTGAGCTATTATGAGCAGGAGAAAAAAACCTTTTGTAGTGATTATCGGGATGGCCCATTTCCAACAGTTGACAGGAAGGTGTGAGTAACAGTAGTGGGACAAATAAACATGGGGAAATAATTTTACTTTGTGTAATGACCCATCCACTCCCAGTCTTTATTCAAGCCTAATTTAATGGTGTCCAGTTTGCAAATTAATTCCAATTCAGCAGTCTCTCGTGGGAGTCTGTTTTTGAAGGTTATTTGTTGTAATATTGCGACTTTTAGGTCTGTAAATGAGTGACCAGAGAAACTGAAGTGTTCTCCAACTGGTTTTTGAATGTTATAATTCTTGACATGTGATTTATGTCCATTTATTCTTTTACGTAGAGACTGTCTGGTTTGGCCAATGTACATGGCAGAGGGGCATTGCTGGCAAATAATAGCATATATCACATTGGTAGATGTGCAGGTGAATGAGCCTCTGATAGTGTGACTGATGTGATTAGGTCCTATGATGGTGTCCCCTGAATAGATATGTGGACAGAGTTGGCAATGGGCTCTGTTGCAAGGATAGGTTCCTGGGTTAGTGTTTTTGTTGTGTGGTTGCTGGTAAGTATTTGCTTCAGGTTGTGGGGCTGTCTGTAAGCAAGGACTGGCCTGTCTCCCAAGATCTGTGAGAGTGAGGGATAGGTTGTAGATCCTTGATGATGCACTGGAGAGGTTTCAGTTGGGGGCTGAAGGTGACGGCTAGTGGGGTTCTGTTACTTTCTTTGTTGGGCCTGTCCTGTAGTAGGTGACTTCTGGGTACTCTTCTGGCTCTGTCAATCTGTTTTTTCACTTCAGCAGGTGGGTATTGTAGTTGTAAGAACACTTGATACAGATCTTGTAGGTGTTTGTCTCTGTCTGAGGGATTGGAGCAAATGCGGTTGTATCTTAGAGCTTGGCTGTAGACAATGGATTGTGTGATGTGCTCTGGTGAAAGCTGGAGGCATGTAGGTAAGTATAATGGTCAGTAGGTTTACAGTATAGGGTGGTGTTTATGTGACCATCGCTTATTAGCACTGTAGTGTCCAGGAAGTGGATTTCTTGTGTGGACTGGTCCAGGCTGAGGTTGATGGTGGGATGGAAATTGTTGAAATCATGGTGGAATTCCTCAAGGGTTTTCCATGGGTCCAGATGATGAATATGTCATCAGTGTAGCGCAAGTAGAGTAGGGGCGTTAGGGGATGAGAGCTGAGGAAGCGTTGTTCTAAGTCAGCCATAAAAATGTTGGCATACTGTGGTGCCATGAGGGTACCCATAGCACTGCCACTGACTTGAAGATATACATTGTCCCCAAATCTGAAATAGTTATGGGTGAGGACAAAGTCACAAAGTTCAGGCACCAGGTTTGCCGTGACATTATCGGGGATACTGTTCCTGACGGCTTGTAATCCATCTTTGTGTGGAATGTTGGTGTAGACGGCTTTTTGGCCTGCTGCTTCTCTGTCTGGGAGGTTTTTGTCAGCCCTGGCACACAAAAAGGGCATCATTGCGAGCGCCCACGAAGGGGAGATGAATTTTTGCCTGCTTTGCTCAGCTTGACTTGCTTCCTCACCCCATTCCTGCCGTAGATCCTGGGTTGCCTGGTGGCTGAAGATGGTCCATTGTCTCAAGCGGTGCCAGAGCCTGACACAGTGCCACTGGGCAGCCTTTGCTCTGCACATGCTGCCGTGCACATTTGCAAATACTTTACAGCTCCTGTCAGTAAGTTCTGGGGACAGTTGCTCACCTTCAGAGGAAGCTCCCTAAAATTGGCCTGTCTCACCCAGTGGTACATTGACCTCTGTTCAGACTGAGCCAAATGGGGGGGGGACGACTCGCTGCTGTGGCCGCCGCTGCTGTGAGGGCGGCCACTGTTGCGGATGAAGCCATTCTGCAAGCACCTTCCACCTAGCCATCCACTGAAAATCGTGTAGGGTGTAAGGTGGGGGTAGAAGAAAACTAGAGGGGGGGGCTCCCCCTTCCCCCACCATTGGCCATCCCATACCCGGTGCTGCACCCAGTGGGGTAAAAAGAAAATACAGCCATATCGGAAGAGTCAGTTGCGGTCTTTGCATTTGCCCCACCATTCCCCTCGGGCCTGACCTGCCCTCCAGCTCAGCCACCCACTGAAAATTGAAACACAAAACAGTAGAGCCGTACAAGGCTTCAAAGCCCACCAGGCCCAACCCCCCTTCTAATACGGCAGAAAAGCCGCACTTCTCCTGACTAGGTGGGGACGTCCTATTGCCCCACAAGAAGTGGAAGGCCACCGTGTTCGGTCTCAGCAGCACTCGTGGAGCAGGGGGAAATACATGGCTGAGGAAATTCCCCACAGATGGGTCTTGAGCATCACAACCTTGTAGATAATGACGAGGTCCACTTACGCCACTGGCTGAGCCATTCCTCACAGGACAGAAACCATTTCTCCCAGTTCACATTCCCCACCTCGTCCCCAACCGAACGCTAGAAGGCGGAGCCATCAACCTGCTCACTCTTGCAGCCCTCCTCTTCCGCCCTGACTGATAGGGGGGAGCATTGAGCCTTCCTCCCTTAGGCCCTTCAGCATCCCTGGGGAACACCAACACCACCCAAGTGACTTTGGGCCAGTAGGTCAACCAATAGGGCTGCCTCCTAGGCCAGGCTGCAGCCCAGCTTCAGGACTCAGAGAAAAGTTGGTCCATTGTCCATTCCCTCAGGGGTTAAGAGCTGGAACCCCTGTGCTCAGGGTCACAACCTTGGCCCAACCGAAGGCACTGAAACAAACTCAAATGATGCTTCAGCTTCCTCCCTCAGCATCACAAGACCAACACAAAGAAAACTCCCGAGGAACGGGGCTCTGAGCATTGCCAGGTTGTGAGTTCCGTGCCCTCAGGAAGCAGCCAAAATGCTCGAACCCCCACCTGCTTCTCTTGGACCGCTGGCAACATGGTGTTTGCACAGGAGCTGCAAGCCCGTCTTTCCTGTCTTTGTCTACCCCGGCCCCTTCCCCGCAAATGCTTTCATCGGACGCTGGAGGGACCTAAGGACCTGCAGGTTCCCGCACCCACTTCCTAAAGCAAACAGTCCTTCCCTTCTCTGACATTCCTGGAGCCGCACATCCTTGGAGGAGTTTTACCCCAGGGGGTTCTGATTCCCTGTGAAAAGATGTGTCTGGCAGCCGGCGGGGAACTGTCTTCTCTGCCCCCTCTTTGGGCACTGAGAAGCTTTTTCTGAGAAACAGCACCTCCTCCTGGTGGGAGAATCCTAAATTCCACCCTCCCAGCCAGGTTTCTCTGAGCAGCTGCTAGATGAACCCCACTTCTCTGGTCTAGACACCAGCATCTAACTAGCCTTGGAACGGGCCCTGTTTGCTAGCTGGAGAGCGAAGGAACCAGGAAAGAAGGCAAATGTCAGGAAACGAATCTCAGCACGCAAAGAAACTTCCTTCGCTCTTCTTTTGCACTGTCTGTGCCTTTGCGACCCCTTGAGGCCTAGCCTGACTAGCTCAGGCGGTAGAGCATGAAACTCTTAATCTCAGGGTCGTGGGTTCGAGCCCCACGTTGGGCGTTTGATCTTGCACTCTTCGACATCACTCTCTCCCTTAGAGTCTCAGAGCATAACAGAATCCACTCTTTGTCCTCTCAACCAGCTGAGGCGGTCTCGGACCTTTAGTACATCATGAAGACAAGACACATTGACAATTCCATGGTCCTAAGAGAGTTGAGTCTCTTCTAGCCCAGGCAAGAGAGGGAAAAAATAACCTTTCAGAAGCTGATTGCCCCCCACCCCCTGAGCAGCCATCTAGAGCTTCTCTACTTATTTCTATATCTTTGCCAGCGCTCAGTAGTTGAGATAACTGCTTCTTTCTCAAATCCTCCACCAGCCCTCTTCATTGGGATGGAGATTGCTTAAGGCTGACGATTCCAACCACATCTTATTCATCCCTCGTACATTTCTGTAAGCCCATGGAGAGTAAAACAAGATAGCAATAAAACTGTTTAAAAAAAAAAAAAGACGTGGCCTCAATGTATAACAATACTGGAAATTG
Source organism: Mauremys mutica (assembly GCF_020497125.1). Classification (NCBI taxonomy): domain Eukaryota; kingdom Metazoa; phylum Chordata; order Testudines; family Geoemydidae; genus Mauremys; species Mauremys mutica. Next base: position 395,610 of record NW_025423288.1, read on the forward strand.
TTTTAATATGTTTTCTGTTTCTTTTTCATATCAGTGCTAAAAATAGGTATGGAACCGTAAGGAAACGAAGAGCTCAGAGCTTGTGTTAACCCTCTTTGAAGACGAACAAATGGCCTCAGTTGGACAGAAAGTAGGCCTAGAAAGTCAAGCCCAACCCCGCAAACGCAATCTCCCTGGTGGTCTAGCGGTTAGGATTTGGTGCTTTCACCGCCACGGCCCGGGTTTGATTCCCGGTCAAGGAGTTACCCTCTTCAACATAAGTCTACCTTGCCTTCATCACTTGGAGTTCAACTGGAAGAACGCAACTTCCTGGCCTCCTTCAGAATGCTTGGAAACTCTTTGGAGGCCATGGGGAAAGCAAAGCTTCCAACTACTACAATATGGCTATCTGCCCCTTAAAGCCCAGCCTCTGCACCCTTTTACACAAATACACTTACTTGTGCAAACAATTTAGTTTTTCCTTCTTACCTAGCCTAACCTAAATTAGAACAACATTGCACTTTGACCCAAGATCTTTTTTTTTTCTTTTCACTTTTCTTGGTGAAACCAAACCAAACAATCATTTTGGGTCCACCAAAATATTTCACTAAATATAATATTCATCCAAAAACCTTTCACCCAGCGCTATATACAAGTCTTTGGAAGTAACCACCCCGGAGAAAGATCATTAAGCTTTTCCATTCCTAAGATCTAGCTGCTGAAGGCTTCTGAGCATGGGCTATGGGCCTTTCACCTCTAGGCCAGTGGTTACCCTCTTGCTCAGGTGGCTACTGATGAAAGGCAACGTGGTTTAGTGGCAGATCCATTTCAGCCTCCCTCTTCCAATGTCTACAGGAGGGTGTTTGTTTCGCATTGCATCTAAGAATCAAATCAAGTCTCTTGAAACCTCAACCTGGAATCAAGGTGATTGTAGGTCAAGGAAGGAAGGTTTTGTTCATCCTGTTCTAGTAAATGCTCAAAGTTGCGATGGTTCTTGGAGTTTCCAGACACATTGGCCAGAATTTTCAGAAGGTCTCACACCCACCGCTAGGGCCAGATTTTCAGAAGAACTAGGCTCCCAGTTAGGCACTAAAATCTTTAGCCAGATTGTCAAAAAGGCTCAACCTATTTTTCAAAAAGATGAGTTATTTTGGAAAAAAGCTTGTAAAGATTGTGGGTGCTGGTTACTTGTCTATGTGGCCCACACTGCTGGAGTTGGAGGTTCACCATTGTTTTCTCAGAATGCGGTGTCCGTAGTCTGCCTCAGTTCTGGTGTCCATCTTTTATTCTCCTAATAAATCAGCAGGGAGACTAAAACAACATCGGACTCACAGGGCTCCCGGAAACCTGCCAATTTGGCTCACGGTGAAGGTGTATACAAATCATCTGTGCTGTGGAAGGGCTCTGGGAGTTGAAAGAGTTGTGAATTTAACCCTCTAGGTTTCGGGCCTAATCTGAAACTGTTTCAAAACCAATTCCTTAAATAGACCATAGTTTGAAGCATCAGCAATAGGCATCTTACTGAATATATCCAGAGCTTTCCCAGCCAATTTGGCAACCAAAGTTGTCATCTTCCCTTTCCCGAATAAGCACTTTGTCTGTCCTCCGGGCAACACGCTTAAAAATCACTACCAGTGTCTCAAAGCAATCAGCTGTGCACATATCCTGCTCGACTACGCCACTGTGATGGGTTCGGTCACAGAGATCCCCTTGGGACTGAAATTACTTCCGAGCCCGTTTTCCCTGCCAGCTTGGGACTCCAGAACCCTGCCTTGTTGAGCCAGACACCCTAGCCTGCTGCAACACAGACCCAGGCTCTGGGCCACACCCCCAAAGCTGCAGACTTTAACTCAAAAGAGCTCAGCACCTGTCTCCAGCACGCAGCTCCCAGTGGGATCCAAAACCCCAAATAAATCCCTTGTACTCTCTATAAAGCTTATACAGGGTAACTTCCTAAATTCTTCACCCTCTAGGTCACTGATAGAGAGAGATGCACAGCTGTTTGCTCCCCCAGGGATTAATCACTTCCTCTGGGTTTATTAATAAACAAAAGTCATTTTTATTAAGGTTAAAAAGTAGGAGTTAAGTGATTTCAAGTAATGACAGACAGAACAAAGGAAGTCACCAAGCAAACTAAAACAAAACACGCAAGCCTAAGCCTAATACATTAAGAAACTGATTCCAGGGAATAGCTCACCCTCAGAGGTGTTCCAATCAGCTTCTTTCACAGACTAGACTCCTGCCTAGTCTGGGCCCAATCCTTTCCCCTGCTTCGGTCTTTGTTACTTCCAGCAGACATCTTAGGTTTTCTCATGACTGGCAGCCCCTTTGTCCTGCTTCACCCCCTTTTATAGCTTTGGCATAAGGCGGGAATCTTTTGTCTCTCCGGGTCCTCACCCTTCCTTCTAAACGGAAAAATACCAGATTTAAGATGGATTCCACTATCGTGGTCTCTGTAAGACCCCTAGTTTCCATTCTTCCTGGGTTGGCCCACACGCACACAGGAAGGTTTGCAGGTCAATAAACCATTTACAACCAATTGTCAATGGGAGCCGTCAAGGTTTTAAACCGCCATTAGTGGCCCACGCTTTGCACAATTACAATAGGACTTCAGAGTTAGACTTCATATTTCCAGCTTCAGAGACAAGAATGAGACATGCATACAAATAGGAGGCATATATTCAGTAGGTTAGAACCTTTGTTATGATACCTTACAAGAGACCTTTTGCATCAAGCATATTCCACTTACATCATACTCACACTTATAAGCATCTTTTCATAAAACGTATAGAGTGCAACGTCACCGGGTGCCCTACCTACCCTGCTTTCGCTGCTTCCTGATGGCACAGAATTGACAACAAAAGAGCCAGGCTAGGAGGCTTCTAAAACCGAGAGAGCTGTTCTATCGCGTCCACATCCTCTCAGGAGGTGTCAAACCCCCTCTCTCCGTTTCCATCCCCCAAATCCTATCAGCTCAATGAGTTTTGTCCCTGGAAGAGCCCCGAGGGAGGCAGAAGAAGCGGAGAGGATTGTGTTGGGGGTAAATAAAACAGAGACGAGTTGTTCCTCTTGGGATTTTGGTGTGTTTCCCTGGTGATCCTGACGGAGGAACGGGAAGCATAATTCCATTTTTCTCAATGCCTCGGATTGGGTTCAGCTGGTGAACTCTCTGCTCTTGTTCTCACAGGGGAATGGAGACTGGACCGGTTTCCCAATTTGGACAGAAAGTGACTTGCCAAAGCCGAGGAGAGCCTGCTTCCTGCCTGCACCGAGTTGACAAACTGGGGAAGCCAAAGCTGAGAGACCCCGTAGACGAAGTCAGAGTGCTATCCGCTCACATGGAGGGGGAGCACAAACCCTCCCTGGGTTTCTCTGCCCAAATTATAATCAGTTGAGTGATTTTCCTGGACGAGCCTCTAGGTAGGCAGAAGAAGAAGTGAAGAGGGTTGCGATGGGGTAAATGAAAGCCGAGGACTCTTCCTCTTGAGATGTCTTTGTCTTGCTCTTGTGATTCTGATGGATGAACCTAAAGCGTCATTTGAGCGTGTTTCAGTGCTTTTCCTCGGGCTCAGGTTGTGATGCTGAGCACAGGGGTTCCTTCACTCTCTCTGCTTGGACCCTCTGTAATGGGGAACGGACCAGCTTTCGAAACAGCCTAGGGGAGCTGAACGAAAACAGCAATAAACATCCAGGTTCACCCTAGATTAATCTTTTTTCCCCAATTTTCTTGGGGAAACAAAACAAAAACATGGTTTTCTTAAGAACTCAACACCCATTCAGGCTCCAAACTCTTTTGCAAGATTTCCAGAAGGGCTCAACACCCTGAGTGCTGAGCTAGTTTGGGAAAAAAACCCAAACAAGGCCGGTACCGATTGTGAGTGGTGGCTGCTTGACTCTGTGGCCCACCGTGCGGGAGTTTGAGGTTCTCATTAAGCTAAGTGTCTCTATTCTGCCTCTGTCCTAGTGTCCATCTAATAAGTGAGGGGGGAGATTAGAACACCTCAGAAGGCACAGGGTTGTAGGAAACCTGAAACTTTAGATGAGGGTGATGGTGTCTAAAAACCAGATGTGATGTAGGTGTTGAACGAGAGATGCTGTCTTGGCCTCCTTGAGCGGCTCATACAATATTGAAGAAAAGGAGGGTTGAGAGAGCTGCTTTTGTCCCAGCATCAGGATGGCTGAGTGGTCTAAAGTGCCAGACTCAAGGCTCTGTCTTTCCCACAACTGGGGCTTCTGGTCTCCTGCAGGAGACGTGGGTTCAAATCCCACTCCTGACACAACCTCTTGATTCCACCTCAAGAGGTGGCCTGGTTTCAATTGCCCTTGTAACATTGGAAGAGCCCTTTTTTAGGAGCTTTCTTAGAGTAGCGGCAAGAGAAGTTAGAGGGAATCGCAGCAACAGCCCTGGGAAAAGCCCTGGCCCTCCTCACCTGCCCGTCCCCAGCAGGACGCCTTTTCGGGCCTACACAGCTCCTCACACAACACCTGCCTGGGACCTTGCCCTCACCTACCAGCTCAGCAGCACCTTTTTTCCTCTCAAAACCTCCTCTTGCCACCCTCCCCCTTCCACACTTTACACTCACCTCATCACAAACTCACCCATGGCCCCTTTTGCTTCTCAAGCGCCTCTGGAGGGACGCATCTTCCCAGGCACACTGATCCTTCCCTTCCACGCGCACTGGACAGACATTCCAAACACAGCCCTTTCCAGGAGGGAATGCGCTGCTTTTGGACCCTGGCGCCCAGCAAGAAGTCCTGGTAGTCTTTTTCTGACGGATGGACCCCACTGACTTGCCTTTACCAAGCAGAAACTAAGGACCGGCCGATGGCTCTCTTTGCAAACGGACGCCATCAGACTGAGCCACGAGGCGTGCTGCAGGATAGCCCCTCCCCACCAAAAAGCAATGCCGTGACCTGGATTCAAACCGAGGCTGCTGCAGCCACAGCGCAGAGTACTAACCACTATACAATCACAGCCAGGTGCTGGGGGCGTAGGCAGCAACCCACTGGAAAATGCTCAGCTCTGTGGTCTCGGGGCGGCCACCTACCTCGCCGGCGTCACAGGTATTTCTCAAGTCTCCCCATTACAGTCACAGGTAAAATGCTGAGCAAAGGAAAAAAGAGAGGAAGCCAATCCCATGCCTGTCCCTTTTTCTGTCTTTCTCCACCCCTGGACCAAGTCCCTCCCCGTTTGTCTGGGCCATTGTCCTCATGCCCCTGTCCAGCCTATTTCCCTTTGCATTTTTCCGTGGAGAGGAATGTTTATGAGTTTGTACCCTATTTTTAAGGCTTTGCTTTGGCAAGGCTGTTGCCTGCTGGGAGAAAAACAGAAGGGGGCTACCTGAACTGGTGTCACTGGCTGAAGCTTTTCTATAGTATATGAAAAAAGCTCAGAGCTCTGAAAATGGTTTTTTTTCTTTAAGATTCTCATGTTAGTGAGATGGTTTCCTAGCTAGCAGGGGACTGTTTTGTGATGTGCATTCTGCTGGCTTTTTGGTTTTGTATGTTTTTGGAAGGAACGGTGGAGGAGAGTATCACGGTTGAAGAGCAGCAAAGAAATGCGTTGTTTGTGTTAACGTTTGGTTTGTCCTAAGAGTGTATGGTTTGGAGTCATTTGTAACTCTTTGGTTAGTTATTGGTAACGGCTTCTTATTGGGCCCCTGAGTTGAAAAGCTGCTCTTGCAGATTTTAGTTTGTCATTGTTGGAAGGTCAGTTCAAGAGCTGCTTTCTTAGTCTAGTCCGTGAGGGTTCTTCCGCCGCCCTCCTTAATATACCTTCCAGAAGGTGATTGCATGGTTTCCCTCATCTTCCCACAGAAGATAAATTGTCCATCCCTTTCCTGTTGGGAAAACACCAGTGTTTTAACTTAGGAAACCGTCAACGTTTTGCCCAGACGAGGGCTAGTTCATAGGAGCAGAAGAAGAGGAAGGTTGTGGCCCTTTGAGTCAGATTCCTAGCGTTTCAGGCCAGAAGGAACCAGCCGATCACCTCAGAGGGACTAAGGGGCACCAATGCCCCAAATGGCGAGGAATTGCTTTGATCCAATTGACTGTCCGTTTGAGCTAGTTCTGTGGGAAGGAGCAGAAAAGAGCCTCGGGGCTGCGGAATAGCGCTTGCATAGGCTTTCTTTGCCCTGTTTTGCTGTAAGAGTTAACAGTGAGAGATTGGTAGTCCAGGTCAGTGGTTGGGTTTATGGAAATTAGGAGTATAGAGGGGAAACTAGGGAGAGGAAGGTGTCTGCAAGACTTGTCTGTCTTTGAACAGAATTGTGTGTTAAGGGTTCTTGCTTTGAAGTCTTCCACTGGAGTCATTTCGGGGAAGTGATTCTCAGGTAGAGTTCCCGAGTTGTGGTGTTTGTTTCGTGTCTGGGAGCTCGTCCTCGTGAGGTCGAAATGGGTGGGCGCAGGGGTGTGCGTGCGTGGCAGAGTGTGAGCATTGTTTCTTGGCTCCTTGGTGCTCAGATCAAAGTGTAGTGGAGGGTCACTTTATTGCCATTACCCAATCCGCTCATTTATTCGTGCCCACGATTACCTATAACCTGTTTGTATGAATGATGTACCCTCACTGTTTGCTGCCTGTACCTTGAACTCACCCACGGTATAGCCCGCATTGGGGACATGACAGACTGTGTATATGTATATGCCGTCCAATACCCAAACACTAATATCCCCCTCCAACCTGTATGTTACCCCCAATGACACAATAACTGACGCTTCAAACACTTTGTATTGTTTATTTTTAAATATCCTCTAATAAATTTTCAAATATTCTCTAATAAACTTTAAATCTGTTCTTATCAGTTTAATCTCTGATATGTCCTTGATGTGAGGGCTGTATATTAGCTTAATTTTTGAAGCAGGGGGGGTTAGAACTGAAGCTTGCTTTGTCTGCCCCATGCATCGACCTGGTATTGCAGTGCTTCCAGGAACGGTGTATCTCCTTTAGGGGAGAACCTTCTGGTTAGAAAAGCAGAAAAGAGTTGAACTGTGACACTTTCTTTAATGCAGATGTTTTTTTGAAGTAGCAGAAAAATCTGGGTGTTTTTCTTTCTTTACAGTTTCTTGGAAGTGTTTTGTGAGACTATAGTTGTAAGAGGTTCTTCTTTGTCTTGCTAGAGAATTATTTAAGAAGCTGGACTCCTTCTTTCTGCTGTGAGTCTTTTCAACAGTATGAGGGACAAATGCTTTCCAGATTCTGGGTCTGTTGGGGAGATGGGGTTTTTTGGTTTGTTTTTGTTTGTTTTTTGGGGGGTGGTTTGGGGTGGGGCGGTTGGTAATATTTGAGGTCATGTGTATAACCACAACTGCATGAGTTACATAGACTTCTCCCCACCCGGCCTACGTTCTATGTATCTTGGTTCGTAAGATCAAGACAAGGCACTAGGTGTCGTGTTGCACCCGGCACACAGGGGCCCCAATCCTGATTTTTTCCCCCCAAACCTACTGTAATCTAAATGCTAAATAATAACCCTTAGCTTCTCATTGTTGCCACCCTCACTATTGGAAAATCCCCAAAATCACGACAGTGGCTTACAAATCAGGAGGATTCTTTTTTTTAAAAATGTAATGTGGGTTCTCTTTCTTTCCCTTCTGGTTTTCTGAACCAGGCAATCTAGAAACTTACCTTTCTAGTATGGCCAGAGCCCCAGAGAACAGGAGCCCCCGGCGCCTGGGGCTGGCAGGCAGCGGGGCTCCTCACGGTTGTGTGTTCCACACTTTGATTTCACCCACCAAGTATCAAGTGTGAACTCCTCAGACACTAGAACAGCCTTAACATGGAGTCACAGACAGACCCCTTGGGCACCCTGACTCTATCTTGCCACCCAGGGGTAGTAGAAGCTGCTGTAACACGCAAGCTCTGTATGTCCTTTAGGGCTAAGCCCAGCCAAACAGCCGGGATCCCTTGCTGCTGCTTAGAAGGTGTGCCGGCTCCCTGAAGTCCAAGCAGCATCGTGGGGAGGGGGGAACAACAGTTTCTTCCTGACAGGGATTTTTATTCCATTCCCCCAGAGCTCAAGCTGATGGGGGCAAGTGTTTGTGCAGGGCTCTGCCTCCTCGGAGGTGTGTGAGGGGGAGCAATCAACCAAGTCTTTTGTCCACGGATGATCCACAGTGGCTTCTCTGATGTCTCAGTCAGGGCCTTCTCTTGTTGGAAAGGAGACGATGCCTCTTCTGGTAAACTACCATTTCACACTTGGTAATACTTCTCTCCTGACTGGTGGCATGGCGGCGGCAAGGGGGTTTACAGCTTTAGTGCCAACGCTTATATATCACCTTACAACATGGGCTATGGCTATTATAGGTGAGAATAATGCATGCAGCAACTCACGAGCTTGTCATAAACTCTAAACGCGTTTTTATAAAGCTAATGCCTGTTTTAACAACACTAACAAACAGGTGAGCAAGACTAGTTTCCAGCCATGCGTTTGTCACTTTTCAGTAAGGCCTAGGGGCCTTGGCATGAGCTGGCACCTGGTCTGCCAGTGTCTGAACAGGATCTGCCATCTCTTATCCCCAGGTGTCTGTACTGGGAGCAGTACTGTTCAACTTATTCATAAATGATCTGGGGAAAGGGCTAAACAGTGAGGTGGCAAAATTTGCAGATGATACAAAATTGCTCAAGAGAGTTAAGTCCCAGGCAGACTGCCAAGAGCCACAAAGAGATCTCACAAAACTGGGTGACGGGACAACCGAATGGCAGATGAACGTCGGTGCTCATAAGTGCAAAGTAATGCACATTGGCAAACATAATCCCAACTATCCCTATAAAACGATGGGGTCTAAATTAGCTGTTACCACTCGAGAAAGAGATTTGGAAGTCGTTATGGATAGTTCTCTGAAAACATCCACTCAATGTGCAGCGGAGCATTGGGAATCATTAAGAAAGGGACAGGTAATAAGACAGAAACTATCATATCGCCTCAATATCAATCCATGGTACGCCCACATCTTGAATACTGCGTGCTGATGCGGTCGCCCCAACCTCAAAAAAGATATATGGGAATGGGAAAGAGTCAGAAACGGACAACAAAGATGATGAGGGGATATGGACCAGCTTCCGTCTAAGAAGAGAATCATAAGATTGGGACTTTTCATCTTGGAAAAGAAACGACTAAAGGGGGATACGAGGGAGGTCTATAAAACCATGACCGGCGTGGAGCAAGTAAATAAGGAAGAGTTATTTACTCCTTCTCATAACACATGAACTAGGGGTCACCAAATCAAATTAATAGGCAGCAGCTTTAAAACAAACAAAAGGAAGTCTTTCTTCACGCACCACACAGTCAACCTGTGGAACTCTTTGCCAGAGGATGTCGCGAAGGCCAAGACTGTAACAGGGTTCAAAAAAGCACTAGATAAATTCATGGAGGATAGGTCCATCTATGGCGCTTCGCCAGCGGTATCCCTAGCTAGGTATCCCTGTTTGCCAGAAGCTGGGCATGGGCGACAGGGGATGGAGCACTTGATGATTCCCTGTTCTGTTCATTCCCTCTGGGGCACCTGGCATTGGCCGCTGTCAGCAGACAGGATACTGGGCTAGGTCTTTAACTTTGATGGGTAGCTGGGAAGACGGTAAATCAGACAGAACCCATTCGATAAACCTCTTCATTTCCTTGTTATTGCCTGGGTTTTTTTTTGTTTTTTGGGGGGCGCAGTTGGTAATATTTGAGAACACGTGTATATCCACAACTTCATGAGTTACATAGACTTCTCCCCACCCGGCCTACGTTGTATGTATCTTGGTTCGTAAGATCAAGACAATCTAGTTGAAGCAGGGTCAGTATGAAGTCTACCCTGCCATCTGTTGGTAATCTGTTGTCAAGGCCTTTTGGGGCTGATGATCCGGGGTGGGTGTAACCATGCACATCAGCAACAAAAGGCCTTTACAACACATCACCAACAGATGTCAGGGTAGAGTTCATTCTGATCCTGCTTACATCCTCCCCCAGCCAAGAATGGGTGGTCCTGATAAATCACACTCCCTGTTATACCAACTCATTGGTATTGAATGCTGAAGTTATGGCTAGCAAAAGTAGCCACCCATCTCTGCCCTGTAGCATCCAGCTTAGCCCTTGTTAACACATAAGTCAGTGGATTGTTCTCTGTCCATACCTGAAACTGAGCACCAGACAAGTAGTCTCAAAATTTCTCAGTGATGGCCCATTTCAAGGCCAAGAACTGCAGCTGGTGGATGAGATAGCGAGTTTCGCTATCAGACAGTCCTCAGCTGGCAAAGGCCACAGATTTACATTTACCTTCCACTTCCTGGTATGGGACTGCTCCCAGACCCTCCAAACTGGCATCAGCATGCAGGATAAACGGTTTGTTTGGGTCAGCAAGGACTAGGACTGGCACATGAATCAGGCAAATAATGATTTCCCGTAAAGCCCTGTCACATCTCTCATCCCACCATGTCCCCAATGGAGAGGAGAGGAGCCCCTCCCCTGTCCCAGGCCAGGCACACCAAATGTGTTAGGGTAAGATGTCTATAGCGCAGACCTACCAGATTAGGTCTGCTGGGAGAAGGGGTTCTTCCGTCAGCCCAGACCCACCAGATTTGTTGTTGCAGTGAGAGAGAAATATTTCTCATCTAGTTCTTAAATGCTCTGTACAGAAGAGGCAGTTGGAAGTTTTTTCCCCCCCTTTCAGCTCAAATTGTTCCTCTCTCACCTCACTTTTTGTTTTAACCTGCTCTCTCTCTTTTTCCTGGCCTTGTTTCAGAGCCCTCACAGCCCAATTCTCTACCCTAACTTTGAGTTCTCTACTGCACCCTGAACCTCTCATTCTAACCCCACCCTAGAGCCTGCATCCTTAGAGCCGGTGCCCTCATCCCCCTGCACTCCAACTCTTTTTCCCATGTAGCCTGATTTAGGGTGTACTAATATTAATTTAGAAAATATGATGAAAATTTAATTTATTAGCTTACATTTTATTTAATTTAATTGAGTTATAAAGTTAAAGTTGCATTACTGCTAGTCAAAAGATACATATGGCATTATATGCTACAAAGTTTTGGTTAATATACTCTCACCCTTCCTTGATAACGTGGTGGTAAGAGACACAGGAGCAGCCTTGCAGTTCAGGTTTTCAATTCTTGAGTGAAAGATGCAGTGCTTAGAAAAAGCTAATGTTACTTAGGATTTACTTGACTAAGTTAAACTTAAAATCAAAACCTAATAAACAAAGAATAAAAACGTAGGGAAACCGAGCTTAGCCTAGTTCAGTGGTGAGCTTGAGCCGGTTCGCACCGGTTCGCGCGAGCCGGTTGTTAAATTTAGCAGCCCTTTTAGAACCGGTTGTTCCAGGACAACCAGTTCTATAAGGGCTTTATTTAACAAAAGCTCCGGCCCAAGCTCACTTCCCCCTCCTCTCCTGCTCCGCCCCCTTTCTCCTCCCCCTCCCCTGCTTCCCGCAAATCAGATGTTCGCGGGAAGCCTGAACAGGCAGGCAAGCACGCAGGTAAGCTGGGGCTGGGGGGAGGGGAGGTGCGGCCGGGCGGCGCGGCGGGGCTCGGCTCCTGCCCCAGTGTCAGGGTCCCAGCCCCAGCCCAGCTGGGCCCCCATTTCCAGGCAGCAAGGTAAGGGAGCAGGGAGGGCATGTTGGATAGAGGGCAGGGGAGTTGGGGGGGTGGATTAATGTTGGAGCAGTCAGAGGGCAGGGAACAGGGGGATTGAATGGTGGCAAGGGTTGGGGGGCAGTCAGGAAGGAGCAGGGTTTGGATGGGGCAGTGGGGGGCAGTTAGGGGTAAGGATTCCAGAGACAGTCAGGGGACAGAGAGAAGGGGTGGTTGGATGGGGTAGGGGTCCTGGGGTGCCATCAGGAATGAGAGAAGGGGTTGGATGGGCTGGCAAGGGGCAGTCAGGGGACAGGGAAGGGGGGTGGATAGGGCAGGGGGGGCTGTCAAGGAACATGGGGGGGTTGGATGGGACAGGAGTCGGGGGGGGTTGGTGCATGACCCCTCATGGGGTGAGGAGGAGGGAACCGGTTGTTAATATTTTGGCAGCTCATCACTGGCCTAGTTCCTTTGAAACTTAAAGTTTAAGAACAAGTACAGCCTACTGATAGTAGATAGAGAGAGAGTGGAGGAAGTAAGTCAGAATGATAGAGGGAAGTGCTCTACCGAGGTGGGTTACCTCTTTTATAGGGCACAAGCACCAGAAATCCTTCCTCCTATGCCCGAAATTCATTCTTCACCCACAAAACACTAGGGTACGCTTACTTCATAGGCTAGTATGTTTGTGTGTGTTGATGACATGTACATATGCACATACGTTCCCTTGTGGTGTACCTGTTAAGTCTGTGGGGTACAACACTGAAAAAAACTCCTATGCCATTCTCCATTGTCGATTAGTCTAGGTAAAGACCTTAGACAGGCGTGGGTACTTCTCTATTTAAGTAACAAGATAAAGGTCAAGTTTCCTTTCTGAGTAAAAAGTCACACTATAGATATGCTCACTTTGCCTTAGTTTAACATACAGGATATGGCCTGTATGTCCTCGTAAGTCATGTGCCCCAGCCCCCTAATCATTTTTATTGCCCACCGCTGGACTCTCTCCAGTTTGTCCACATCCCTTTTCATGTGGGTCCCAACCCCAAAAGTACTCACATTTCACCCCAATGGCCCCAAAATGCCGGCTTTTAATATGTAAATAGGGTGCTGGTATGGTCAAGTCACTCCCGAGCTCTCCAGTAGAGCCTGCTGGCGGAGAACAAGCTGAAAATTAGCCAGGACGTCGCTCAGTCAATTCCCTGTGCTCCCCGCAGGGGGTATCGGAAAGCTCCAAGATCGCTCACTTCCCTTTCTCTCATCAGCTTCAGGCCCCAGGGTTACAAATGCACAAACCAGTTGGGAGTCTCCCCTGGGCTCAGGGTGGGGGCTGCTCTGAGGGGATGGACTTGCACACTTGGGCTATTAGTGCAAAGATACAATTTCAATTGCTCTTAGAGAAATTTGAGGGCAATTTATATTTGGTAAAAATCTTATTTAGTGAAAGGAAAGCTGCAGTGACAGCCTGGTTACTGGGGTGCAAAACACTTTTCTCCTGGGAGAAACAAGAAGTTAGAATTAGAAATTTACATTGTTTGTTCCAATGTTGGCACAGGTTTAATTTTCCTTCTGTGTAGGTTTGTTTCAGGCTGTGACTGTTTTGGTTTATTGGGTTGTTTTGTTTTTTTAAGTTGGAATGGAGCTTTTAATTGACATTTGCTGGATTTGAATGGCTGACCTACAACACCAGTTTTGACATAGTTCTGCATATTTTATACAGATTTGGCCAGTATTCAAGGATTTGATTCCTTTATAGGAGGTTTTAGTGGTCAGGCTTACTTATTTTATGTTATTTTATCATCCTGCTGTAGCACACCTTTTTGATAAAATGTTGAAATTATTTATTTATGGTATTTGTTAGTTTTTATTTTTAAAAACAAAGGTTTTCTTAGTGTTTGGGTTTTAAATTAAGCATTGTTTTTTGTTTCAATTTTTTATTTTGGCTTTGGTTATTGATGGGCTCTTTAAGAACTTTGGATTTAATACTAAAATTTGGACAGATTTAGATTATTTAAAGTACATCCTGTTTACTACTTTATTTTAATAAAGGTTGTAGTGCTCTAACCCCTGGCCTTTAAGTGAGAAGGAGCAGAGGCATGGGAGACATGGCCCCCGTGAAGGGTGGGACCAGGTGATGGGGGGCACAGCCCCCCCCCCAATTTTTTTTGTCTAGTCCACCTCAGTCCCCCACCAAACGAGAAGAGTCTGATGCCACCTGCTGGTCACTGGCTGTCACTGCTGCTCCATGGGAAACATGCTCTGCGCATTACCCAGTTTGGTGGGAAACACACTCTGTGCATTACCGTGACTGGCCACTGGGTGTCACTGCTGTATCAAGGGAAACACCTTCTGTGTGTTACCCTGAATGACCACGAGGTGTCACTGCCGCTCCAAGGGAAACATGCTCTGTGTGTTACCCTGATTGCCCACTGGGTGTCACTGCTGCGCCAAGGGAAACATAAGAACGGCCAGACTGGTTCAGAGGCAAAGTCCATCTAGCCCAGTATCCTCCTGTCTCCTGCCAGCGGCCAGTGCCAGGTGCCCCAGAGGGAATGAACAGAGCAGGGAATCATCCAGTGATCCATCCCCTGCCGCCCATTCCCTGCTTCTGGCAAACAGAGGCTACAGGCACCATCCCTGCCCACCCTGGCTAATAGCCCTTGATGGACCTGTCCTCTGTTCATTTATCTAGTTCTTTTTTTGAACCCTGTTATAGTCTTGGCCTTCACCACATCCTGTGGCAAGGAGTTCCACAGGTTGATTATGCAACTGTCCTGAGTTTACCCCCCCACCCTGGGTTGTATATGGAAAAGAGGATGAGGATGAGGAGAGCCATGATGTGTCTGTCACTGGCTGGTGCCTCAGTTTCCTCTAGGCAGCAGTTCTGCAGGCTCCTTTGGTCAGTTCCCATGCAGCTGTGTCGGGGGAAGGGGGAGTAGAGGCTTATGCTCCCCAGCCCCACACCCCTCCCCCAGCAGCTGGGGAATCCAGGCCAAATTTAACCCTGGTAGCTGGGCCAGGATTAGCCTGGGCCGGGGTATGGCTGGGGAGGAATTGCGGGGGAGACAGATGCACCCGCTGTGAGGGGAGATCCTCCCATTCCCTGCCAACCCCCCTCACTCCTTGCAGCACGGCGCCCCCTAGCACTTCTTTCTCTATCGTGGGGGTGTCTGCTGCCTGCTTCTCCCTTAGCATCGTCTCTCCCCCGAGGCACTGGTGTTGCCCATCCTGTGCAAATAAGCAGGCCCTGGTGTGCCCCATGGCGCTGCCCTGCAATTGGGGGCGGGGGCAGCTGTTGGATGGAATATGGGGGTGGGCAAGGCTGGGGACCAGGACTCCTGGGTTCTCCCCCCAACTCTGGGAGGGGAGGGGGTTAGCGGGTAGAGTGAGGGAGGGAGGGGCAGGTCTTGGATCCAGGGCTCCTGCTTTTTCTGGTTTTCTCCACCTCCTGCAGCTGCCTCAGTCCTTTCAGTGCATTTCCTGTTCCAAATTCATTTGCTGACTTGTGCAGCCCACCCCAGAGGTGGCTGCATCTCAGTGTTGGGTGAGGCACCCTTGGCTGCATCACCTCCTAATCGCGTCTCTCTCTCCCTGCAGGTGACCCTGCAGCACTCGGCAAACATCCGCAAGATCGTGGGGGGCGCTTTGAGCATTGGGCAGGCAGGGGCCAGGCACCCCGTTCCCCCCCCCCTGAGAATGGGACCCAGCCCCCCCCTACTTTTTACAGGGATTAAAGAGGGGCAAAGGGGGGCAAATCAGAGGAGGGGGTGGCCAGGGTCTGAGCAGGGGGTGGAAATTGACTGGTTGGGGGGTCAAGCAGCTGGAGGCAGCGTTAGGAGAGGGGCTGAAGGGCAAAGTCAGGGAGGGGGGAAGGAGCTGGAGTTTAGCCCAGGAGGAGGCTCTACTAGAGGGTTAAACCCCGGCACAGGCAGGGGCAGAGGGGTAACAGTTACCCCGGGGAGCTGAGACTCCAGTGTTTGCAAAAACAGGGTGGGGGGAGCAGAGGGGCTTTTCTATTTCCCCTCCCACAGGCAGCACCTCTCAGCATGGGCTTCCCAGGGCTGGGCTCTTAAAGGCACAGGCATCCCACTGCCTAGACACTGCAGCTCCTCTCTGATGTGACCTACTGAGGTGCTGCAGTAGGAGACTCAGTTCAGTGAAACTGGGCATTCCCTATACGCCCCCCAGCCAAGGGGCTGTGCACCCCCTCCCCCGAATTTCCCCAACACCCCCCCCCCTGCAGTGGTCAGGTAGTTACATGCAGCAGTGCCAATGTTGTCACTGGCTGCAAATCTGAATGGAAATTGAAACGTTAACACACACTTTAAAAGCAGATCCAACGTATGAAAAATACTTGTACCTGAGAACGTAAAATAGGTTTGAAAAGTCTGGACAACGCCGGGTTCCTCACCCAGCTGTTGTGTTTGCTGACAATGTCGGTCCATTGGCTTCCGCAATGTTGGCCAACCTCAGAATTTCAAATGATGATTTGGAAGCAAGGTGTGAATGACTCTCCCCTGACAGCTAGTGATGAGCCAGGGTTGGGGGAGGCTTTGGGACCAGACTGTATTTACATGAACTCACCTGCTCTGCCGAGGTGTCCAGCAGACAGAGCTGGGCTGCCTCTTCTCTAGGTGCCCAGAGGAGGAGGGAAGGTGTGTGGGGCTCCAGCCTGGGAATCTTCCTCCCTCCTGCCCAGCCCTGACTATCAATCCCAGCCCTGACCCTCCTTTCTTCAAGTGCAGTGTGGGCCTCAGGAAAAGTGTGGGAGGAAGCACAAGGGCCAAAGTTGTGGGCACCAGGTGAAGCAGCAAGAATCCCACCCATCAGGGTAGCAAGTTCTAGAGCCCCAACCCGTTCTGGCCACCCCAGCCAGAGACCTGGCTCTAGGAGGTGTGAGTCACCCAGCAGGAGGGGAAAGATTTGCTCTTGCACAACTGGAGACAGGGAAGTTGAGCGCTGTGAGCTCCAGGACTTTACCACAAGCCAACACAAGGTCCCACTGAGATTTGAACTCAAATGGCAGGATTCAGAGTCCTGAGTGCTGCCCGTTACACCATGGGACCAGCTCATGTTGCCATCTCTGCACATTGGTGACCCTCACGGAGCTGGCTTGTGTAAGGGGGCTCTTGGCCCTTTACTAAAACTTAGTGTGTGTGTGTGTGTGGGGGCGTAGGTTGTGATAGGGAAAATTTGCCCCCCCTGTCCAGCCTAGGTTATTATTTGCTTGCAGCATTTATTGTATTAGGCCCAAAGGCCTATAGTCTAGACAAATGTTATATATAAAGCCAAGGTTTGCATTTTTGCTCTTATATGTTTATCTGTATAAAGGGCATTCAGGGAAAATAAGGAACCGAAAGAAGGAAATAAGATAGGAGTATTCAGCTTGTTTTTGCTTTCTGTATGAATTTTAGCTGGCATAAGTAACCGCAGAGTAAGGGTCTTAAGACTGGCAGACCACCAACGAAAACTGCCCAGAAACAATGAAAGGAAAAACCATATATGGAAGAAGATTGCAGTAGCTTGCTTATGTTATAAGTGTTACTCCCAAATAAGGGAATTTTAAGAAAATGCTAATTTGCGGTTTTAACCTTTATAAGCGTGATAAGAATTGAAACAGGCAGAGGGGAGCTTAACCCTTATAGGGGAATACGCTACCTCTCTCCCTGCATGCATGCTTGTACTCCAATAAAGTGCCTCAGGCTGCCTGATTCTAAATTCAAAGGTGTGGTCAATTTTTTTTCCACAACAGTTGGCTAGTTCCCAGCACCAATAGAAGGGGGAAGGGCCAATGGGAAATCAGGCCCCTGAGACTGACAGTCCCCAGTGGCAATGGGGAGAGGCCAAAGCTCCAAGTTAGCCGCACTGACAGGCCAGGCAGTGTAATGAGGGAGTCACCAGGCCAGGGGGTCCCATCCTCCATGGGAGCTGGAACTGCCTGGGCCAGAGGGGGCCAGAGCTAAGGAGAGAGCAGGAGCCCGGGAAGAGCCGGGGAGCAGAGCTGTGCAGGTGTAGTGCCAGAAACTGCTCCCTGTAGGACTTTGCTACCTGTAGCAGTTACTGCGACCTGAGGTTGTTCTTATTTGCTGACTTGTCCTAATTGGCTCAAACGTGACAGTGGTTTCTCTAGCAAAGGCCAGTCCCTGGCCCCTTGGTCCAGACATCCTCATTCACATCAGGCTGGGGTGACCAGATGTCAAAGATGAAATATCGGGACGCAGGGGGCGGAGCAAAAAAAAAGCGCCAGAGGCTCCCCCCCCCCGACCACCACTAGACGGCAGTGGCACAGCCCCGTCTCCACCCAGCTCTGGGCTCCGACCCCCGATACACCCCCAGCTCCCCCATCCCCTCACTTCTGGGCCCAGCCTGGGCTCTGAGCTCTGCAGCCGAGCCGCGCCCCAGGTCCCTCCTGCAGCTCCTCGGTAAGGGGCGAACCAGGCAGCCGGGCCCGGGCCCTCCCGGCAGGAGCGTGTCTGCCCCACGTGTGTCTCCGCCCCCTGCCCACATGGGTCCTGCCCACTCTGCACTGCCCCCAGCCCCACTGCGCTGCCCTGCAGGCTCCGGGGCTGGAGCAGCCTCCGCGCTGCGCTCCCGGCCATGGCCATGGCCCGTGTGCAAACCTGGGAGGGAGGAGGATGCCGCCTGCTTGGGGAAGAGGCAGGGCCAGGGTGAGGATTTGGGGAGGGATCCAATGGGGCAGTGAGGGGGTGGGGCTGGGGGCAGGGCCAGGATGGGGATTTGGGGAGGGATCCAATGGGGGAAGTAGGGGGCGGAGTCGGGGGGGGCGAGTGTCCCTCCGGGCTGTGCCTGTGTGCCGGAGCAGAGGGCAAAATTGTTTGTTTGTCCAGTGTCCCGACCAAACATCAGTCGGGACGTGGGACAAACAAGCAAATATTGGGACAGTCCTGATAAAATCGGGACGTCTGGTCACCCTACATCAGGCTTCAAGTTGAGAATCATTTCCCCTTCCCGCTCTGTGGGAGGGGAGACTTTTAAACGCGCTCTCTGTGCGACTGCACATGGCTAAGCAAAGAGAACAAACCCCCAAGCGCCCCTGTGCTTTGGGAGCCAGGTTTGCGGTGGGAATTCTGTAGTTCAGATGACTTCACGCCTGGGCACTGGGATTCTTTACCAGTTTCTCTGGCATTGGGGCACTTTTGTGCTCATAGCTGTGATGGCCGAGTGGTTAAAACGTTGGAGTTGAAATCCAATAGGGTTCTCCTGCGCAGGTTCAAATCCTGCTCACAGCAAGGCCTGTGTTTTAGCCAGTCTCTCACCCGGGCAATACCTCTGTACAACCCCCTGAGACACTCTAAATTCTCTCCCCACCCCAAGTAAATCCTGTTCTGCTCCTTTCATAGAGATCCCTGGGACACGACCTCACACTGTGTCCCTGAGGGGTCAGGCAAACTCTCAGCACCTGAAGCCTCTGCCACTCATCTGGTGCCCTATAGATCAGCCATAGACCTGGTTCTGCTCCTCTCTCTAGAGTGTGAAAGGAGCCGAGTCAGCGACTCCATGGGAGCTACGGGGCTGCAGAACCAACAGAGGAAAAATAGGTGCTCAGCGCCCACTGGCAGCCAGCTCTCCCCCCCCCCCCCGCCCACTACAGGCCTTGCCGACAAGCTCCTCCTCTTCCCCTTCAGCACCTCCTTCCTGCCAGTGATCAGCTGTTCAGGGGGGTGCAGGAGGCGCTGGGCGGGGAGTGGGAGGAGCAGAGACAGAAAGAGGTGGGGGAGGGAGAGGAATGGGGCAGGAAGGTGCAGGCCAGGAAGAAATGGCACCGGGATGATCCCCTGCTGGCCACTCGCAGGCCTGGGTGCTCACCGCTCCCCACAGTTTCCAGGGAGACCCCTAGTGTGCCAGCCCTTCTTGAGGTCACCATCTCTCTGCCAGGGTCAAGCCGCAGACTCCTCCGCCCCTGGGACTGCTCGCTGCAATCCCCCGGGGGACCCTGTTACTGCAGAGTCCTTCTCACTGGTCACACATCCCAGGGGTTAATCGCCCCCGCAATCGTCCCTTCGTTTTACTGCTCCCCAGTCACTTACTGCAGGAAGTGCCATCCACGGGGCACAGTAGGTCCCACCGCTGCCACCAGTTGTCACGGAGTGTGGGGGAGTCCGGCCCTGCACCCCTCTTCCTGGGACTCACAGTGACTCTCAGCCAGTCAGTAAAACAGAAGGTTTATTGGACAACAGGAACACAGGCTACAGCAGAGCTTGTGGGCACAGCCAGGACCCCTCAATCTGGTCCTTATGGAGATTCAGGGAGCATAGATCCCAGCTTGGGATTCCCTGAATTCCACCACCCAGACCCAAAACCGAAACTGACCCAAACCCTCTCCAGCAGGCTCTCTTCACTTTGTGCAGCTTCCCGAGCAGAGCTGTTTACTCCCCCTGCCTGACTCAGGTTACAGGCTCAGATACAGACCATCACCTAAAGTCACCCCCTGCTCTCCCATCCCCCACACAAACAGATACTACTGCATCACGCCCTCACTCCCGACCCGCAGCCCCCTGGGCTCCCTGCTGAACTTCCCAGTCACTGCGCTGCTGGTGCCCCTCACTCCTGACCCGCTGCCCCTGCTATCCCAGTCCTGACCTCCAGACTCACGGCTCTGATGGTACCCCTCACTCCCGACCTGCAGCCCCCTGGCTTTCCCCCAGCTCTACCAGTGCCCCTCACTCCCGACCCACAGCCCCCTGTGCTCCCTCCAGCTCTGATGGTGCCCCTCACTCCCGACCAGCAGCTCCCTGGGTTCCCTCCAGCTCTGACGGTGCCCCTCACGCTGGGTCGGTCAGGCTGGGGCGCGAAGCGGGGCTGGGCGTGAGCCGCGGCTGGGCGAGGCGCCGCCCCTCTCCCGGGGGGCGGCGGCGACTCTGGACGCGAGCCAGGCCCTTCCTGTGGATCGCCCCAGCTGCGGCGGGCGTCGCTCGCCTCTCCCCCATCCGCGGGGACGGGGGGGCCGGCGTTCCGCCTCGGCCGGCGCCTAGCAGCTGACTTAGAACTGGTGCGGACCAGGGGAATCCGACTGTTTAATTAAAACAAAGCATCGCGAAGGCCCGCGGTGGGTGTTGACGTGATGTGATTTCTGCCCAGTGCTCTGAATGTCAAAGTGAAGAAATTCAATGAAGCGCGGGTAAGCGGCAGGAGTAACTATGACTCTCTTCGGCTGTGTCAAGAGTCTAGTTACTGGGCAGCAGTACTGAGACCTCAACCTCCCCGGGGGTCCCGCTGGACGACTCATTGGGTGATGAGTTGACGAACTGAAGCTCAGCTGCTATCGATATCCCGACCCTATTGTCCTGGTACACCGGCCAGGCAATAGTATTAAACGGTGGAAAACCACAAGATGATGGTGGCACTAGATAGTGCCGGAAATAGCCCAAGTCGAGGGGCTAACTCGACTGACCGAAGCAAGAAGACTGTACCTTGGGGCAGGTGCATCTTCCGACCCAATGAGCCCTTGGCCCGATATCGAGCCAATGTCTCCACAGTGGCCACACACACTGAGAGCCCTGTGAACACTGAAAGTGAGGCAGACAATGTCCAGCATGCCCCAGAGACAAAGGAGGTACACTCCAAACCCCGTATCTCACAAAACCAAACTAAATGGCTAACAGTCACTCGAAAGAAGCAGTGGATCGGCCCAATCCGCACAACAGAAATCATAAGCAGTGCTTTTAAAGAGACTGTAAAACCCACCTGCCTGCCAAATCCAGACCTCTCCTTAATCACATCTGGTGAAGAGGATTTGGACACTGAAGGACCAAGTACAGAAACAAGCGAGAGCCACACAATTACCACTATTGAGGAGACAGTGGAAACAATTATAAATGGAACACAAGAAAAGACCCTAATCCAACTACCTAATAACAACCCAGCGTGCCCCTTTTGTGGCGATCACGTTGGCAAGCCAATTGCTCTAAGTGTCCACCTCAAGCGAAATCACGGTGGAAAAGTGGTCGAATTTCAATGTTCCATGTGCAACAAAACTGATTCCAAAGCACACAGCATCTTGTGCCATATTCCAAAATGCAAAGGGAAAATAAATGAAGAACGATCGGGTGACTGGGCTTGCAGAACATGTAACAAACAATTTATCACCAAAAGTGGGCTCTCCCAACATAAGAGAATAGCCCATCCAGCGATACGGAATCAAGAACGTATCGAAGCCAGTCAGCCCAAAACAACCTCCCAACGTGGCAAACACAAGAGCTGCTGGACTGTTGAAGAAGAACAGCTCCTCGCTGCCTTCAATAACATGTTCTGGGGCAAAAGGAACATAAATATCCTGATCTCGGATCACATCCAAACAAAAACGGCTAAACAAATAAGTGAAAAGCGTAGACTGCTGGGCCTCATTAAAAAAGCTGCAGTGACA